>NC_133619.1:589954269-590149513 GCF_048593235.1 Sminthopsis crassicaudata | reverse complement strand
AAACCATCCACTCTTCCAAACTTCTCTATTTCTATTGAAGCTACCACCATCTTCCCAGTTCCCAGAGAGGTCATCCTTGAGCCCTCACTCTCTCTCACCTCCCATATTCATTCTGTTGCCGAGGACTGCTGATTTCCCCTTTGCAATATTTCTGAAACACACCGCCGTCTCTTCCCTGAAGTTCCCCACTGCAATCTCCCCTTCCCCCAGTGAAGGTCATCATCTTATACTTGGATTATTATAATAATCTTCTGGTAGGTCTGCCTGCCTGTTTCATCACTCCAATCCATCCTCCATTCAGCCATTGAAATGATATTCCTAAATTGCAGATCAGACCAGCCCCCCCCCCATTAAACTTTAGTGATTCTCAAGTTTTTATCACAACCCAAACTTGGGAGAAAAACATAGACTATTTTTGAACCAATACAGTCATTTCTCTGGGGAGATTTAATCCAAACGAACTTTTCTAATGCTAGTGATCTGATCACTACACCACTCATCCCATCCCACCTTTAATTCCCCCAAACTTTGTAGCTTCCCCAGAATGATGAGGGAAACTTGTGCATAATTCAGCAACTAGGATACTTTTTTAGGAATACATACTTCAAAAAGATCTGTTCTCATGATGTTTGGGTTTCCCTTCTTAATTAGTCCTTGTTGTGAGTTTATATGTTTCTCCCTAGGTCAGAATTCTAGGTGTGGACATCACATGTGTCTCTGTCCTGAACATGCATCACTAGGAAAGCAAAAATTCAGACTGAGACTGGTCCTTCTAGTCTGTATTTCCATGAGAGTGGAAAGAATGACTTGGGGACCTAGTCTGAGTGGGTCAGACTGTAGTGGATAGTACCCCCCATGAGAGGAACTGAGGGGCTCCAGTCTAGGATAACAAGCTCACACTTGAACTGCTTTCAATTGAGCATATGAATGCAGGGAAAGTACCACTAGGTCACTGATAACATTTTAAAAAGTAAAAGAAAAGGAAATCCTCTATGGATGACAACCAGATGAATCCAAAGAATATTTGAAAAAAGAAGCACAGAAGAAATGACTGAAGATTATGTATTTTAAGAAGGGGTTTTGATAGTAATTCAGAATGAAGTTATGGCCACTAACAATTACAGAAAGGTATTCTTGATGCATCCAGACCTATAGATCAATGCAGATGAAGCCATGAAATGGTGAAAATATACAGGACACTGAAGTTTGCAAAAAGAAAACCATTGCCCAAAGTTCCTGGATACAACACTGGCCCATTAGAAATTAGAAGACAGGGTAGCTAATTGGTGTAGTGAATAGAACACCAGCCCTGAAGTCAGGAGAACTGGAGTTCAAATCTGACCTCAGACATTTAACACTTCCTGACTGGGTGATCCTGGGCAAGTTAATTAACCCCAATTGTCAAAGAAAGAAAGAAAGAAAGAAAGAAAGAAAGAAAGAAAGAAAGAAAGAAAGAAAGAAAGAAAGAAAGAAAGAAAGAAAGAAAGAAAGAAAGAAAGAAAGAAAGAAAGAAAGAAAGAAAGAAAGAAAGAAAGAAGGAAGGAAGGAAGGAAGGAAGGAAGGAAGGAAGGAAGGAAGGAAGGAAGGAAGGAAGGAAGGAAGGAAGAAAGGAAGGAAGGAAGGAAGGAAGAAAAAAAGAAAGAAAGAAAGAAAAATTAGAGGACAGTATTTTAAATTGATGTTTTCACAATAGATGCTCATGACCTCCAAACTACATGGGGTAGAAAGCTCTCAAAATATAGAGACTCAGATAAAGAAATCAAAATGATGTGGGGAGAGGCTGAGGTAGATATCATTCCTATTGTCCTATTTGCCCTTGAAGATGCCTGGATGATGTTTCTTTGGTTGACAGAAGAGTTTACATTCCAGTACTCTTATTCAATTATAAAAAGCAATCATTTTAGGTAGTCATGCAATACTCATTAAATATAAAACAACAAAAGTAGAATAGCAACCTGTTCCAGAAATGTTTCTACCTAAACTTCATCCAATATAAAATGAGGACGAGAATAGTAATAAAGATGTCACTCAATGCTACACCTCCTTCTCCAAAGCAAGAACTTAGAGCTCACACAGATTGTATTCTAGCTCAGTTTCTCCCTTTAATTCATTATGCTCCCAGCTTAGAGTAAAATTTCAGGGAATTCTCTAAAATGAAACATAGATATGGCTTGTGCCTGGAGTTTCTCCAAATGTGGGTAACATGTCCTGCAACAATCTTGTAATGTTGATATCAGGGTATGAGACAGTTTCTCCTGACTTGATTCTTTATGAAATTCCTCCTTTCCCACTTCCTTTCATTCCTTGACTTTGGATCCATTGTGTTCTGAAATTCAGACCATTGACTTCATTCTACTCCTTTGGATGAAGTATCACTTGTGTTTATGGTTTTGACATTCTGATATAATTACTAGTACTTCCTTTATTTCCTGAAACAAAATAGTCTAAGGAGACATAATCAGCTCCATGTCACTTTTGGGGGTTCTTCATTTGTTAGCTTTATAAACCTTTTCAACTTAATCTTGACCACTCTCCTCAATAAACTCCAGTGGCTCTCTACTACTTCTATGACCAAATCTAAACTTCTCTGTTTGACATTTAAAGATCTTCAAAACCTGATTTAATCTAACTGAATGTTATCCCCTTTCATGCATTTTAGAATCCAACCATAATGGTTTCTTATTTCTCACACATATGCCTTTATCTCTCATCTCCCATCTCCATGCCTTTGTATTGATTATCCTGCCATGTCCTCCTCATGTTTGATTTCCCTCTCCTGTTCTCTTTCAAGACTTGTACTAAGCCTGTTTTCTATATACACCATTTATTGATCCTCTGGATAGCTAGTATGTCTCCCCACTCCCTGCCCCCAATTTACCTTGTATGTATCTTGTATGTAGTTTATACACATCTATCTATCTATCTATATTTATATCTATCTATCTAGCTAGCTAGCTAGCTATATTTATTTATTTATTTATATTGCCTTGAGGATTTCACTTTCATATTTCAATCTAATTAGAAGAATATTGGGAAAACAGTAGATAATTAATATATGCTTGTTGATTTATTTCAGGGAAAGGATGGAGAGGACTGTGAGTGTTACTGTCCATTTCACCTATGTTCTGATCAGGCTGACTGTAGGCAAGCATTTGGACACATTTCTCTGGCATAAATCGGAGTCAAAGTCAAAGCCTCTCCTCCCCAGGGCTGGTAAGCTGCTCTTTGCTAGTCTGGGAGGGAACATTGAAGGTATTTGTTCAGCATGCAAGAAGGAGATACTGAATCTTAAAATCTCCATCTCAAATTCCACCATGGGACCAGTGGGGCTGATACCGCCATCTAGCCTGCCTGTGGGCCCCGCCACCTGCCACCCGCCACCACCACCCACCACCCTGAGCGGTGCTAAGCCTCCCTTCACATATAATCCTGGATCCTTCTTATCGCCAATGGCCCACACTGTGTGTAAATGTTAAGTGTCTGAGAGAGCAAATACTTTTCGGAAGCCAAAGCCTGACTCTCCGTTTACTTTCTCCCTCTGGTTGGGGACCTGTAGGAGTGGGATGCAAATTTCAGTTCAACCTGGATGAAAAAAAATTTTTAAATTCTCCTTGAGCTAGGCGTGACCCTGACTTTAGCACAACCTTGCTGGGGACACAAATTTGTTGAGACATGGGAGCAAGCATACAAGAAATCAGGGGTCCCGGATTCTAGTGCTGGCTCTACTTCTAATTCATTGTGCAACCTAGGACTTGTCACTTCCCTGCCCTCACCCTCAGGTGCCCTTTCTGTAAACTAATGGGATTGAACAAACTGGATCTAGGACCGATACTACCTCTGAAAATGTATGTTCTATATTCTTAAGTCAGAAATTACAGAAGTTCCAGCAGAAGGGACCCCAGAGAATGGGCTATTTCCTGGACCTGAATGGGAATTTCTTTTGTGGGAGAAGAGAGATCCATTAGGGAATTCAGAGATATAGAACATGGGTGATTATTATTATTAATATATTATCATATATTAATACATATATTGTTAAATATATATATATATATATATATATATATATATATATATATATATATATATATATATATATATATATTAAAGGGAAGGTGAAAGTTTCCAATACAGGAATCTACCCTATAAAATCTCCAAGATGTACTCTCTCGGGCTTGGCTGAAAGATCTCAAGTGAAAGATTTGCTTCCTCCTGAAGCAGTTCATTGAACTATTGGGAGAATATTTTCTTATGTCAAGCTGGAATCTGCTTCTGTTGCATTTAGCCCTCTAGGGCCAAGCAGACCAACTCTTATCTCTCTTCTAGATGATCATCCTTTAAATAACTGAGGACTCCTTCATCTAACCATCACTATTCTCTTTTCTAAAGTTCCCCACCACCACCCCAGCTCTGAACATTCTGTGTCCTAAGGTGCTTTTCAATTCTGACATTTTACTTTTTAATGGTCCCTCCTTATCTTGGCCTTCTGTGTTCTAAGGACTCTTACAGCTCTGACATTCTGTATTCTAAGCCCCTTCCAAGCTCTGAATATCTGTGTTCTAAAATCCCTCTCATTTCTGATATTGTTTTCTAAAAATCCTTCAAGTCCTGATATTTTGTGTTCTAAGAACTCTCAGTTCTAGTATTTTGTGTTCTAACATCTCTCTAAGCTTTGATATTCTATATTCTAAGGTCCTTCTCAACTCTGTAGTTCTATATTTTAAGGCCTTTCCTAGTTAGCTCTGAAATTCTGGGCTCTATTGTTCCTTCCTGTTCTCATCTTCCATATTCAAAGCTCCTTTCCCAGCTTTGACATTCTATGCCCTAAAGTGCTATGTTCTAAGGTCCCTTCTTATTCTGACACTGTTTGTTTAAGTTCCCTTCCATCTCTGTGTTCTGACATTCTGTTTCCTAAGGCCTCTTTCAGATCTGACATTCTATGTTTTGAGATCCCTTTTAGAATCAGATTTCATTGGGAAGGAGGGCTTGAGGATGTCAAACTTTGCCATTTAAGATGATGCATGAGAAGTTCTGGAATATGTTAGAGGGGGTGATACTGGCAGAAAATACCACAAGGTAGTTGATTTAGTGTAAAGATATTAATGGGAGAGAGAGTTGTGCTTTGCTGGAGTATGCATGATGAGCAGCCTATATTTATATGGAAGCTCAAATTCTTAGACTTCCAGTTCTTAACTGCCTTTTACATTTTATGGTTCTTTTTCTCAGAATTTTTTGGAAGCTGGTAACGTGGAAATGGATATTTCTGGCTAAGGAGTTACCTTATGGACAACTAGAGGATAAGGTATAGTTGTCCAAGTCACACCATCAATCTCTGATGTGCTTTAGCTAGAGGGACTATGGTCTAAATCCCAAGGATGTTTGGATACACAAATAAGTGAAAAACAAAGTTTTTGTTTCGATAAATCAGTTTCTCTCTCTGTCTCTGTCTTTCTCTCTCTGTCTCTGTCTTTCTCTCTCTCTCTGTCTCTCTCTCTGTCTCTTTCTCTCTCTCTGTCTCTCTCTCTGTCTCTTTCTCTCTCTCTCTCTCTTTCTCTCTCTCTCTCTCTCTCTCTCTCTCTCTCTCTCTCTCTCTTTCTTTCTCTCTCTCTCTTCTCTCTCTCTCTCTCTCTCTCTCTCTCTCTCTCTCTCTCTCTCTCTCTCTCTCTCTCTCTCTCTCTTTCTCTCTCTCTCTCTCTTCTCTCATACTCAACATGCACATCCAAAATGTGGAAAGAACATTACTCCATCTCCAAAGGTTGGGGAATATCAAATTGAAGCTATATGGAGAGAAATTCAAATTCACCACAGGGTCTTCTAGAGTTACCAATACTGATAGGAAGTCAGAAGACCTTCAATTTGTATCCTGGCTGTGTTTAGTAGCTACATGATCTTAGACAAGTCATAACTTCTGAGTTGCAGTTTCTTTTTCTCTAAAAGAAGGGGGTCAGGATGAGCATAAAGGTTCTTTGCAGTGCTAATTCCTGTGAAATCTGCAAGGTAGAATCTTTTCCACCAGAAGAAGGGAGGCAATTCACTTTCTGAATTGCATGTTTCTCCCTTCCCTGTGGAGAGAATCAGCTCCTGAATGTTAACCAAATGTTCTCCTTCCCCAGCAAAACATCAACCAAGTGTCTATTTTTAGAGGACTGGAATTTTCATTGGTTATTAGAGCTGTACAGACAAAATTTTCTACCTTTCAATGCAGTGACTCACTTAAGACTAACCCCCAATCAACTCCTATTAATTCCAATCACAAAGTAATAGGAGGAGTCTGTTCACCTTGGGCAATGGGGTCTGGATGGCACAGTAGATAAAGAGCTGAACCTAGAATCAAGAAAAACTGAGTTCAAATACAATCTTGAATACTTACTACCTCTATGACCTTGGGCAAGACACTTAACCTCTGTTTTTCTCAGTTTCCTCATCTATAAAATGGGGGTGATATAGCACCTACTTCCCAGGATTGTGAAAAGGATCAAAAGAAATAAAAATTGTAAGTACTTAACATGATACTTGGTGCATACTAAATTCTATATATAAATGCTAGCTTTTTTATTTTTGTACACAGTAGGTATCCAATTAATTTTCATTAAATGGTATTGAAATGTAGTACATCTGTTTCCATAGAAACCAATGATTCCTCCATCTTTCCTCATACTTTTGTGTAAGGGAAAGCACCTTTGGAGTAGGAGGCAAGAGCTCTGGGTTCTAGTCACCAGCACTATATATGGTTATCCAAGAGACTATAGGCAAATCAGTTAATTTCTTTCAGTCTCAGGTTCTACATCTATAAATCGGTATATTAATAGCTGTGCTACTTACCTCACAAGGCCACTATGAGAATTAAGTAAGGTTTTGTACATAAAATGCCTCCATAAAAATTAAAGCATTGTACAAATGGGAAGACTTATGATAATCACTTCTTTATTAAAGTGCTCTGAATTCCCCATTTTGTGCGGACATTTTGTGGAGAATAAAACTGAGGTCCAGAGAAAAGAAGGAGTTTGTTAAATGAGTGTCACAGAGAGGATTCAGCGTTCTTATAGACTGTCAATGGATGCAGGTAAAATGGCAGACCAATTGAGAAGGATAGATAATCTCCTATCTTGAAATCCAGATACTAGAGGGAGAATTATAATAATAATAGTAATAGTAAGAATCACAATGAATAGTAATGACTAACAAAACACTACATGCAAGACATTATTAAATATTGCATTTTACTATTTGTGATTGATAAAAATGATGATGATACTGCACATTATGAAACCATACAGTATGATACAGAAACAGCATGACAATGGAAACAATACCAGGATTGTAGTCAGTGGACCTGAATTTAAATAGTGGTTCTGAGCCTTAATGGCTGTGTGACCTTGAACAAATAGCTTAACCTCTCTGTTTTCTCATCTGTAAAACAATGGCTTGGATTACATGACCATGAAGGTCCTTTCCAATTCTATTTCCAGGGTATTGTGACTTCCAATGGAACCCAATGGTGTGAGCTCTCACCAATATCCCAAGATGCTGGAAGTATTCTAATGAGTACTTTTAATCATGCTGCTAATGTTCTTTGATCTCAAAGAGGATCGTGGTATCACATTGCAAATACAATGGATTTAAGTAAGGGAGACCTGGGTGGAAAGTCACCAGCTTTACTTTCTCTTCTGTAGTCAGTAAGGCCCAGTGGCAAGATACAGATCATTACTGTGATAATGAAGGCAGTGAAGGTGCCTGAGGAATATGAAGCTTCTTTTGAGGAAGAGGTTGTGCCCACTTGGCATTTTTACTATCTTCCTAACTGTGCTTTCTCAGAAGCCCAGTCAGCTATTCAACAAATATTTATTAAATGCTTGCTGGATACCAGACACTGTATTAAGTGCTATAGATGCAAAGAAAGAAAAAACACCATGCCTGACCCCAAGAAGCTTACATTTTGAAAAGAGAGACAGCATATAATGAAATAGGTACATATATATGCTTGCTTGAAATGGAAATTTATTGTTACATATTTTGAATTCTCCCTGATGTTCTGCTGGGCATATGACAATGTTTTGTTTTGTTTTGTTTTTATTTTCCTTTTCTTTCTTTTTCTTATTTTGTATTTAGTTTTCAATGCGTGTATGTGTGTATTGAACCAAGTCAAGAAAAGAAGCATTTATTAAGTAGTTATTTTGTGCCAGGCACTTTGCTAAGCACTGAGAATACAGATGACAGAATTTTCAGTATGAACATTTATGCCTCAGAAATCAGATAATGTTACAAATCAGGGTTTTATTTATTGTTTTGTTGAGTGTCTGAGCTTGGAATGTAGAAGACTCATCTTCATGAGTTCAAATCTGGCCTCAGACACTTAACTAGCAGTGTGATCCTGGGCAAGTTGTTTAACCCTAGCTAAAGAGGTTAGTCTGGCTGCTGAGAACTTTCTTAAGATAGTAAGAATAATGCTAATTAAACTTAAAGTGGGTGCATCATATGTCTTTTTTTGCCTCCCTCCTATCCTCTCAGCCAGGTCACTAAACACTATGCTGCACACACTAAGATGCAAACAAAGAAAAATGTTGCTACTGGCTTCGAGTTTACATTATACTGTTATACAAGACAACACATAAAAGGAACATAAAAGGGGGCTGATGGATAAAAAATGTCTGAAGAGCCAGAAACTGAGAGGAATGAAATAAACATGTCTTCTTTAAAATGGAGTTTCCCAAAGGAACTGGCCAATCAGAGGAAGAGGTCCAGGATTAAAGATAAGGCTAGACAAAGCTTTCAAGTTTGGAAAGTTGCTGCATCACTGTGGAAAAAGAAATTGGGAGAATTTAAATAAGAGCCTTCTTGTCAGCACCTTGGATAGCAGAGGGAAGGCAGCCCAAATTTTCCTGACTCACTCCTGAGGACTGTGTTGGTAAAACACAGGAATCTCCTTAATCCTTAATACATACTTCCCTGGCATTTAAAGCCCTTCACAATCTGGCTTCAGCCTACCTTTTCCACGTTTTACACTTTACTCCCCCTCATTCACTCTATCAACAAGCCAAAACGTCCTACTTGTTGTTTCTCAGGCAATTGCATTCTTTCCATCTCTCTTCTTGGTGGTTTCACATAGGATCTTATCCCCTAGCCTTTTTCAAAATACAGTTCAAATACCCCCTCCCATGATATACCTTTCCTACTACTAATGCCTTCTCCCTAGTTACTTTGTGCACCTTCATATATAAATTTTGTGTTCATATAAATGTAACTACATTAATAAATAAAAATATTAATAATATGTGTGTGCATATTATTTTGCCAACACATTGCAGAATATGTAGAACATTTTATTGTTCAGGCATATCTGACTCTTCGTGGTCCCATTTGGCAAGGATATTGGAGTGGCTTGCCATTTCCTTCTCCAGTTCATTTTATAGATGAGGAAACTGAGGCAAATAGGGTTAAGTGATTTGCTCATAGTCACACACTAGTAAGTGATCAAACCCAGTCTCTTATGTACTGCACTACCTAGCTTCCCTGCCTAGAACTTAGTATATAATTAATAAATGTTTACCTGTTTGCTTGATTCTCCATCGAGTACTTACCCCTGCAGCATTTTCAGGTTAGTACCTTTTCCCACATAGTGTTCTCTGAGCCAACTTATACTAGAAGGTCAGAATATTGGGTGGGTGGGGACAGAGCACTGAGGTTCTGGTTATGTGATACTGGGGAAAGAGTCCTTGATCTGGAATCAGAAAACCTTGGTTCAAAATCCCAACTTGTGATGTTGGTCAACATCATTCAGCAGCCTAGGTCTTGATTTCCTCATCTACAAAATGAGGGATTAGGACTTGCTATCTCTAGCTCACCTAGAAACCTAATACCTCACCTGGAAATCTTCCCTTGGAAAATAATGAGAGCTTAGGAACAGAGGCAAATGGGCTAGACTTGGAGTCTCAAGAGACCTATGTTTGAATGCAACTTGGCCAATTATTACCTATGGGACCTAGGCAACTTACTTAGGGCATTTGTTTCCTATCTGCCTATATTCCTGTGATAGTAATTCTTGCATTTCCACCTCACGTGGATTTTGTGAGGAGCCAATGTGACAATGGATGCAAATGTGCCATTGTACAGTGCAAACTGCTGGGCACTTGAAAGGGAGGATGATTGTTCAGGAAATGGTTTTCTGAGAAATTCAATACCAAGAAGCCAATTGTTAAAAGGAGAATCCTTCTTTCTCTCTAACTCTGTGTCTAGTTTCTTTAGCCAGTGAGACACTGGTTGACTCTCTATCTGACATGATGATGATGATAATTATCATCATCATCAAAACAACAATAAAAATGATCTTCATTAGCTTTGGGGCACCTAGGTAGTGTAATGGTTAGACTTGGAGTCAGGAAGATGAGTTTGAATGCTCTCACACCTTCACCAACTGTATGTTCCTGGATAAGTCACTTAACTTTATTTGCCTCAGTTTCCTCATCAGTAAAATGGAGATGGCACAGGCAAATGGTTAGAGCGCCAAGTCTGAAGTCAGGAAGATTCATCTTCTTGAGTTCAAATCTGGCCTCAGAAACTAACAAGCTGTGTGATCCTTGGCAAATCACTTAACCTTGTTTGCCTCAATTTTCTCATTTATAAAAAGAGCTGGAGAAGGAAATGGCAAAACCACTTTAGTTCCTTGCCAAGAAAACCCTAAATGAGGTCACAAAAAATTGAAACAACTAAAAACAATTGATCAGCAACATGGGCAAATCACTAATCTTGAATCTTGAACATGCTAAAATTATAGATTAATAATAGGTTTTTGTCATATATACGGTGGAGAGAGTTTACACATCAATGAAATAAATCATGCATTTTTGATGCAGCATGAAGACAACAGTAGCCCATATTTCTATAGCCCTTAGTGAAGATCAGGGACTTTGAATATACTTTCTCAGCCTCAAAATGTCTCCATAAAGTGGGGAGTATATAAAAGTTATCATTCCTTTCCTAAAAATGAAAACAAAACAAAACAAAACCTGAGGCCCAGAGAGAGTGTTAGGAAGAGATTTGTCTTTGTAACAAAGGTACAGAAGTGTGAGTTGTACTGAATTGAATTGAATGGTCAGAATTGAGTTTGAATTCAGCTATTCCTGGAACACTTTTTTTCACTCAAATTATTATTAGTATTAGCAATAATAACATTTATATAATGCTTAAAGGTTTATAAAATACTTTACATATATTATATCATTCAAACCTTACAGGAATCCTATCAGGTGAATACTATTATTATCTTTACTTTACAGATGAGGAAACTGAGGTGAGGGAGGTCACACAAACTAGTTAAGTGTCAGATTTGGAATTCATGTCTTCCTGACTCCAGATGTCCAGAATGACATCCACATAGTGAACTCTTCAGGACTCTCATAAATAATTCCTGTCCTGCCTCAAAATTTCTGTACTCTCAGCATCAAATGAACTAATACATATAAAATGCTATAGAAGCAATGAGAGTGATATTACTATTAAATAGAGCATAAGTTGATTGGGGATTCCTGCCCTGCTACCAGCACCCCAACCTCTGCCCCAGGAGACCTTTGAGATAAATCAGACTCTTGGGTCACAGGTCCACCCCAAGAAACTGAGCTCCAAATCACCTTTCAGGGTCCCCTGCCTTATATCATGTAACAGAGGACCCTTCCTGAACTTGGGGCTGCATGCCCTCTGTCGGGGCCTGACTTACCAGGAGAATATGAATAATTAAGGTCTGTCGCTCGCCTTGTTCCTATTTAAACAGCATTAGTGTTGCCAACTGGCCCACTCCATTTAATATTCATGCCAGCCCTAGCTGCCTTAAAGACAGGGGAGTGCAGCTACCTCATGTAAATTGCTGCTGTCAGCTTCGATTAAAAATCAGCTGGACCACGGTCGCAGGGAAATTAAACGAACATTCTCTTAAGCAATATCATGGAATTTAATGTAGCAATGAATATCTATTGCAAATGGGTCGTCATTGTGAGCTGCTCAGAATGTAATTCAGGGCTCACAGGGGTGGATTCCAAGTGTCCCAATGTCTGAGTGACTCCAGAGCTTGCTTCCAAGTGGGTCTTGTTTGAAAAGCAGCAGGGTAGAGAGCCAAGAAATCTGAGCTGGAAGTCTTGGATCTCACACTTAAAAGCCATGTAACCTTAGACAAGTGTTTGTAATTGCCCTTGACCTCAGTTTCCTCATGTGTAAAAATAAGGATCTAATTCAGTCTCATCTAAGAAGCATCTAAGAAGCCCCTTTTATTTCTTGTTGCCTTGTAGATATTTTAAAAATATAAGTACATATGTACATATTATCTTGGCATTAGATTATAAATTCTTAGATTCTGTAGATTCTTAAATATGCGTATGTGTATGTATGTTTGTCATCAGCCTCTAATATATTTCTGGTACACAATACAGACTTAATAAACATCTTTAGATTGATCGATATGCTGTATGACAGGGACAAAGACAAAGAGAAACAATAATCTCCAGCTTCAAGAAGCTGACTTTTTCTTGATGGGACATTATGTGTAAACAGATAGACAGATGCATTACAATGTGAGGAGGAAGAAGAAAACATTAAGAACTAAGGCTTCCTGTAAGAGGCGGTATTAAAGCAGAACCCTTGAATAAAACTAAGAATTCCAAGAGGAAGAAGTGAGAAGACAGGGCACTGAAAAGATATGAGGCACTCTACTATGTCATGGTCTTTTCTTTACTAATAGGCAGCCCTATTCTTGAGGCAAGTTATTAACCACATTCAGGGCAAAGGCTGGACAGTTCATGTCATCCTTATTCCCCTGAAACTGAGAGCACAGGAAGATATTTCTTTAAAACCTTTACTGTGTGACCATGGCAAATAGGTCCATTAATGTGTCTCAGTTTCTCCAGCTATGAAATAAAGGAATTCAATTTGTTGATCTCTAAGATCTTTTCCTGTTCTGATCATGTCTTTAGCTATATCATCTCTACCTACATGTACATCTTCTATATATTTTAATTTAAATTTTCTCTCTGTTGTCACCATGTTCTCTAAAAAATCCACCTCCTTTTATCTTCTATTTCACATTATAAAGTTCATTCCTAACTCTGATGTTCTATGTTTCATGATCTACAACTTTTCCTAAGTCTGATATTTTATGTTTCAAGATTCCTCCCAGTTCTAACATTCTGTATTCTATATTGTTTCCCAGTTCTAAAATCCTTTTCAGATAAATCATACTCTTTTCAAAAGTCCTTTGATCTTTGATATTCTGTATTTTGAGACCCTTTCTAATACTGAGTTCTTATATCTTTGCCTTGGTATTTTAAGTTTTATAATCCTTCTAGATCTTAGCTTCTTGTGTTCTATGTTCTAAGGTTCCTTCTTCCTCTGTATGAAGTTCAGTTTGATTAAAAAAAAAGTGGCTTTCATTTGAACCATATTTCAAAGTGCTCTCTAATGAGTGGAGTCCTAGATACAGATCTTGGTGAATGAACTCAGTAAAAGAGGGTGTATAGACATGATAAAGACATCTACCTCTAGTGTCATGGAAGCACTTCTCTGCCTGGATCTTGACTCTCATTTACTCAACTGTTTTCTCTCCATAGTTAGATCTCCAACTAGGACCCTTTCCAGGGAAACCTGGCAGGCTGGCTCTTCTCCTACCATAATGATTGCTGGGCCCTGGTGGGACAAGGTGGGCATACAGCCAGAATGCTACTGCTTTGATGCTCTATAATGAGAAAAAGCATTGGGTTTAAGGTCAGAGAACCTGAAATGGAAATGCCCTCTACCACTTTTGACCTGTGACCTTAGCCCCTCTCCTATTCTTGCCTCAATTTCCCCAACTATAAAATTGGAGAGTTTAAGAACCTTTCGGGAGCTTCATGGGGATGCTAATGGAAAAAATCTATTATTTTATTAGTGTTTGATTTTGCCTCTACATATAAAAATCTCTTAATCCCACTCATTCATATAGTCAAAAAAAACAAAAATGAAAACAAAACAAAAAACATTGACTGAACAAAGTTCCTGTGATAGGCTCCCTTGAACTTAGCTTATTACACTTTAAATCTGACTGCAAACTATCTAAACTCTGTACCATGAGAATGGTAGCCTGCACCCAGTAGGTGCTCAATTCAATTTGACAAGTACTTATTAAGCAACAACTACCAGTCAATCAATCAATCAACAAATAGTTATTAAACACCTACTATGTGACAGGCACTAGCCCAAAAATGTTGTCATTGTGAAGTGCTTGAAATGTAATTCAGGATTCACAATAGGAGAATCCAGATGCCTCCACTTCTACGTGACTCCAAAGCATGGATCCAAGTAGGAGCTGAGAAGCAGTCATGCAGAGGACCAAAAAGACCTGGCCTGGGAATCAAGAGCTAGGAGTTTGAGCCAGATACTGAAACAATAAGAGCTGACATTTACATAGCACTTGAAAGTTTTCAAAGGTTTTACATACATTATCTTATTTGATTCTGACAACTACTCTAAGAAGTAAGGGTTATCATTATTTGCATTTTGCACATAAAGAAACTGAGGCCCAGAATAGTTAAGTATCTTGCCCAGGAACACATAACTAGGGTGTCTGGGGAAGGACTCAAATCTGTAATTTCCAGATGTCAAATCCAGCACACTACCATAAAGGTTTCTCAATAAATTCTTGTTGAATTGATGAGCTGAATGGGTCTAGCGAGTTTGGTCCTTGGATGACACTCATAGTTAGGAGCTTAGTAAATACTTGTTGATGGACTGATTAATTTCATTGCTGAGTCTGAACTGGAAGCTTTTACCATTTGTGGGATCTGCCTGAAAGTATTGTTATGTTGTATTAGCTTTTATTCTTTTAGAATTTTAAAAAATATAGCTTTTTATTTTCAAAATATAAGCCAAGATAGTTTTCAACATTCACCCTTGCAAAACCTTGTGTTTCAAATTTCTTCCTCCATTCCCACCCCTTCTCCTAGATAGCAAGTAATCCAATATATATTAAACAATATGCTGCCATAGCTCTTGAGACCCTAGGATCTCTTCCATTACACAGGAAAAACATTCAGAAGACATCAAGAGAGCTGAGATATTAGTATGTTAGGGAAACCCTTCTACTATACTAAGCAAAGGACAGCTACACAAGGATAGCTATCTTCAAGTATTTGAAGGGCTGTCTTATGGAAGAGGGATTTAACATACTTCCTTTGGTCCTAGAATGCAATAGAAGCAATAGAAAGAAATTGTGGAAAGACAGATTGAATCTTTCCATAAGGAAAAACAAAACAAAACAACTTTCCAACAATTACAACTATCCAAAAGTAGAAAGAAAATCTTCTAGAGGTAGACAGTTACTGGGACAAGGCTTAGAACTCAAACTTAATGGATTCTCTGGAGACATAATGTGGATAACTGCAGAGGGAAATTTGAACAAATTTAGAGGCAGATGGGCAGTACTTAGGAGTCAGGTAGATCTCAGTTCTAATCCCATAGACACTTAATAGTTATGGGGAAGTTATTTAATCTTTCTGTGCTTCAGTTTCCTTATCTATAAAGTAGGGATGACAACAAAAGCACTTACCATTAGGATTGTTATGAGAATCAAATGAGATAAAGTGCTATGTAAATGCTAACTATTAGCAATTATCATTATTAGATGTAATATTTTAAGATAAAGGTTGGATTAGGTAGTCAGTGAAATCTTTTGATTCTTTTGAGATCCTATAGTTTCTCTTCATTTTTCTACTTCTGAGTTCAAAAGACTTTTCCTAAGTTTTCAACCCACTAGATGAATATGATCCTGAATTTGGTGAGTCCACAATCTCAGAACCTGTTTTCTGCAAAGGAAGATGTTAGCTCTAAATAATCAACTCATCAATAAATCAACAAAGTACCTACTATGTAGCAGTACTGGATATACATATACTAAGAATAGAAAATCTTTCCTCATAAGGAACTTAGATTCTAATGGAAAGATGAATACACACACACACACGCATATATAATAGCATATATACATATAAAATAAAGTTAAACACAAAGATAAACAAAACTATTTAACAAGGTGGATTCAGAAGGCAAATACTAGAAGATGAGGAAGGAGAAATCAGGAAAGGCTAATATATTACATGGTGTTTTAACTGTACCTTAAAGAGAGAAGGCTTAAGGAAGGGACTTTATGAAGTGTAGGCAAGGAGGAAGTGTACTCTTGGCATGTGAGACAAAGATAGGAAGCAGGAGATGAGGCATTGAGTGTGAGGAGCAGAGATTAGGCTGATGTGTCTGGTCTGCACAGTTTGGAAGAAGGTATAACATCCAATGATGCTAGAAGAAAAATAGGGCAGAGTCAGGATGTGTTAAAAAGCTAAATATATTATATTGGGTCCTAAAGGAAATAGGAAGCTATTGAGATTGGTTGAATAGGGTATTAACCTGGTTGGATATGAACTTAAAATATAGAATAGATTGTAATAAATGTTAGTTAAAAGGCTGCTACAATCAGCTAGGTGAGGTTATATAAACTCAAGTGGCAAATATGAGAGTAGAGGAAAGAGGTCAGATTGAAAAGCTGTTTAATATGTAGAAATGACAAAATTTGGGAAGTGGTTGAATAAGAGAGGCAAGGGAGTATGAAGAGTCCAGGATAATGCCAAGGCTATGAACTCTAGAATGTGAAAAGATATTCGTGTCTGCTATAGTGAGGTCCCCATCACTGGAGATTCTTGAGAAGAATCTGACCAACTATGCATTGGACATTTATGCCTTAGAGGAAATTTATGTTCTGGAGGACATCCATGCTTTAGGACTAAATTGAATTATAAGCTGCCCTCAAAAATTTCTTCTAGCTCTGGGATTCTAGAGTTCTCTGAAGAGCTGGACTCAGAACCCTCTTGAGATTGTTATTTTTTCCTCTTTATAACTATGGTTTGGTTCCTTAGAAGGAAAACTGCAGGAACTACTGTGTGGAAGGGAATGAAAGGTATTAGAGAAGAAGCCCTAATTTTGCTGGAGATGGTGCTGCTCCCAAGGCATAGACATAACCATGTATCTGGGCACTTTTCAGTTGTCAGAGTCAAGCACTAACGTTCTCCCTGGATTGTACTGTGATGTCCCTGTCCCGTAAGTGATATTGAAATGATTTGGCTAATCCTGCAGGCTTAGCCTCAGAGGGCATCCTTGAGGGATGATTGTCTCTCCTGGCCTCCCATAATTCCTCTTAATGGTACAGTTTGAAGGGGCTTATACCGATCAAATGGCAGTTCACATTGGGAAGGAGCTGAATAATTGTGGCTGCTAGTATGTAGTAGTAACACCTTGTCGACTTCACAGCTGCTGAACTAAAGCTTGCCTCATAATGGGCTAAATGGTATCCTGGATTTTTCACTGCATTTTTCTAGGAAAGCAGAGGTGGGTGGAGGTGGAGGACTATTGAGAATAATATAGGGCCCTAGGATATTCCATTACCTTCTGTCCAGAGCTATAATTAGTTTGGGATGATTGAAGTCTTTTCCTCAGAATGCAGAGATTTGAGCTTCATGGGACTGAAGGTTAGGCAAAATTTGGTGGTCCAGAAACTCTGCTATCCTTTTTTCTTTGTGGTTCTTTGCTAGCTTGTACTGTACAGCAGTATCCCTTGGCTTTAGGGGTCCAATTGTCATGATGCCCCTCTCTTAAGACTTGTTTCATTTCTACTACTCAACCCTTTGGATTATACTCTAAAATCTCCTCCCCCACTTTGTCTCTCAGAACATTTTCCTATATATAGGTTTATTTCCTAACAAATCTATAAGAAAACGAGATGCTAACTGATTTTGTTTCTAAGAGAGGCCTCCTTAAGAGATACCAACTCTTACTCCAAATATCATTCTTGTCCCTCTTCAGGAAGGATCATGGGCTCATCTCAGTCATTCAGGCTTGTAAAACATAAAGAACTATTTTACTACAGTTATCATAGAGACAAACCCTAGATAAAGGCACAAAGTATGATTCAAGTCCATACTTTTCTAGGTCATAAGGAAGGGCACAAGCATTTTTAAGCACTTAGTATGTGCCAGACACTATGCTAAATGCTTCTTACAACCCTGAAAGGTAGTGGCTATATTATCCCCATTTTATAGTTGAGGAACCTGCAGCAAACAGAGGAAAAGTGGCTTGCTCAGGGTCATATGGCTAGTGGCCAAATTTAAACTCAGGTTTTCAAACTCAGGGCCCAGTGTTCTAACAGTGTGCCATCAGCTGCTTCTGGCGAGGCTATTGCAAAAAGCTAGGCAAGAAATGATGAGGTCCTGAATTTGAATTATGGTCATGTGAGAAAAGTGAAGGAGGCTGGCTGTGAGAAATGCTATGGCTAGAACTGACAAAACCTGGCATCTAATTGGATTTGGGGGGGAAGAGAGGAGTGGAAGAAGAGGAAAGAGTCAAGGATGACTACTGAGTGACTAGGAGGATAGTAATAATTTTGACAGAAAGAGGGAATTGTGGAGGAGGGGTGAGATAGCAAGGTCTCTTTTGATATAATAGTTTTCTGTTCCAGCTCAGTGACTTTGCTCCTACCTATAGCTTTAGGTAGAAACAGGACTTTCTTATTTCTAATCTTACAGCAAGCTCCCCAGTTTTTGAAATAGCTTCTATGTTTCTCATGCCTATTCGTGTTTCTGGAATTCAGTCCCTAACTCAATCCTCTCCTCTCTCCTGACTCATCACTTCTCCTTCCTTACCCTCCCATTCCACCCCCGCATGCCTGTCATGCATTTTTAGCGGATCTGTACACATAGGACACACAATAGGAGGTCCTTGCCTATTTCAAAGAAAGCTAGTCAGTTTAGAAAGTATTAGAGAATCACAGTAAAAGAGTATAAAAATATAGAATCACAGCAAAAGAGAATTAGAGAATCACAGTCTCACAATGGCAAAGAGTTCAGACAGCATTTAGTTTAACTCATCCCAAAGCAGGAAGCTCTTCCATAACATCTCCAATAAGCGACCATACATACTCTTCTGAGGACTTTTAAGTGATGGGGAATTTACTATTTTATGAGACAGCCCAGTCCATTGTGGCTCTCATTAATAGGATTTTTTTTCCTTTGGATTAAACTAAATGAAATAATGTATCTAAAGAACTTTCCAAACCATTTTAAAGCCAGCTATCATTTGTGACACCTATGGGCATGTGTGTTTCAACTTATGTGTACAACATGTAGCACAGAGAGTGTAATAATGTAACCAATTCAAATTGACCTGGATATTGCCTTCTTTCTTTCTTATAGCAATAGAAAGACAGTGTATCAACATATTAATTATTCAGGGAGAGCATGTAATATATGAGTTGGCCACCAGGTGTCAATCTATTCAAGTTACCAAACAAGAGGTCTCATCAGAGTCTCTCTGTCATATGTACTGGAGAACTTGCAATACCTTCATGTCACATAGTGCCCAATGGTTTAAAGCACGTATTTTTAATTTAAATACAAGGATTATATGAAATATTGCTCAAATATGTATATATATATGTGTGTATATATAATATGTATATATATTTAAATCAGAAATTCTCCCTCAAGCCTGTATTCAGATACTTCCTATTAGTTAACTCCCACATTCACAAGACACGGGCTTTTAACATACCATGGCCACATAGTTTATGAACATAGTAAAAATGAAAAATGTCAAGTATTTCTACATGAAGCTCTTTTCCCTGTTGGCATGCTGAATTACTCCCTGTTACCACCTCCGTGGTTTGTGTTTTGCTGAAGACTTTTGGAATTACTCTTACTTGCAGTTTGTGGAGAGTAAATATAGGGGGAGAGAAGGGATATATGTCTGGGTGATGGAGTATAAATTAAGGCAGGAAGACAGGAGAAAGCCCAGAAAAGGAAGTTGGATTTATCAATCAATCAATAAACATTTACTAAGTATCTACTACATGTCAGTTACTGTGCTATATTAGGTATTGGAGAAATAAATATGTTGGACAAAGCAATATCATCTTGTAAGAGATAGTATTCTAATAAGAAAGACAATTACATATCCAAGTATGTGAGGAGCAAATGGAAAACTAATAAATTCAAGGCATAAGTATTTGGAAAGTATCAGGAAAAGTTTCATGTGGAAAATCATGTTTGGGGTTTGACTTTAAGAAGAGGAAATTCTGAGAAGCAAAGATTAGCAAGGGATGGTTAATCAATCTATTTAGATTTGCAAGAGTCAATATACTTTTATACTTGGGAAATTTCCTCCTTATGCTCACAAACAACCTTGTTCAAGGACCTGGATTCATCTCCACATGCTGGCCTTATTACTGGCATTGGCTTTTCTATATCCTGGTATCATAGATGTAAGCTCTATATAGGCAGCCTGCACAACCTCACAGTCCCTGGACCCCAAACTTTAGCCTGATTGATAGCTCCTTATTTCCTGTTTTTAGCATGACAATACAGAAGTTCACATCTCAAAGCTTGTGGAAACTCTGACCACAGTTGTTCTCTGTTTTTTATGATCTATATGATGGACAGGAAATCTTATTCAAAGACAAAGAATAAGAAAGCAAAGAATTTTGAGACATATACCAATGCACACATCTTGTCATTTCTTAGTATTTTATATTGATTTTTTACTTGGTAACTTTCTCATAGGTATGAAATAATGCTGTAAAAAGCCTACTACTGTCACCTCCTCCTCCTCCTCCTCCTTCTCCTTCTCCTGCTTCTAATTTTACCTGAAAAAAAAATCATAATAGCTCATATTACTCTAGTAAAGTATTTTCCTCCAAACAGCCTGGGGAGATAGGTAGTATGAATATTATTATTCACATTTTATCTACAATGCACCAAAGACCTATGATTTTGTAATAATCTTAGAGAGTTGATCAAAACTCAGAGAGGTCACAGCTAGTAAATTTCAGAGGTGAGATTTAAGCCCAGGTCTTTCCAGCTCCAAATTCAATATGCTACTCATGACATCATGTTCCTTCTCATTTAAAAAAAAATTAAAAAGAGAAGAAAAATGATTTGCCTAACGTCACACAATCATTTACTGGCAGGACTATGACTCTATCCTAAGTCTCCTGGCTCCTCTTCCAGGGCTTTATTTTCTATACTAAGCCATCTCATTGAATTATCACCATACTCAGCTTTCTGGCTAGAGAAGGAAAAATTCAAATACTCCAAGTGCTGAACCAGCCTACTTCAACTTCAGAAGACTTGGGTACTGGTTTGGAGTAGGGATGGGGAAGTGGATGTGGAAGAAGAGGCATCGGGGTGACAGTTGCTTCTTTCTTTTATTACACAGGCACCTGTACGCATGACAAAGAACATTTTCCTTTTTTGCTTCTGTTCAGTGCTCTGACAAGTGTAATAACACAGTTTAGCAGCATCACCGAAAAGCCACCATCAGGTTTGGGATTCTGGGAGATTCACAGAAGCATCAGCCACTTACTGACAGTAGAGATGGCTACAGGCACAGCCCTCAGGAACCAACTGCAAAGATGCTGTGGAGTCTTCAGCTCTTCTCCCTTTTTCTTTTCTCAAGACCTCCTTATTCTCCTATTTTTTATTGGGGGATGAGTCATGGGCCTAGCTGGGGAGGGAGAAGAAGGTGGGCAATAGGGGGAATATGGCTTAGTTTTGGATCA
Organism: Sminthopsis crassicaudata; assembly: GCF_048593235.1. NCBI lineage: Eukaryota > Metazoa > Chordata > Mammalia > Dasyuromorphia > Dasyuridae > Sminthopsis > Sminthopsis crassicaudata. The sequence continues at coordinate 590,127,903 of NC_133619.1, read as the reverse complement.
AGGATCCCTGGACAGCTGTAGACCAACTGGGTTGGGGGAGCTGAGGCTGTTTAGGGGAAATGATTTATCCAGCAATTGACAAATATCGGGGGAAAGGTTGCCAGAAAAGGTGGGTGGGCATTTCCTGGTTCCCTAAGAGCTTTCTAAGCCAACTAGTATTCCAACAATGTCTGAAAAGTCTAGTGGTGATGTGGGAGAGAACAGAGATTGTCATAAAGGTGTGTGTGTGTGGGGGAAATAACAACAAACCACATTGCAAAGATTTCCGGATTTGGAGCCTGAAGACCTGGGTTCTGGACCCAACTCTCAATATGGTTGTTCTCACTGTGTGTATAATTTTGACAAAACTACTGTCTCTCTCTAAGCTTTAGTTTATCCCATTTCTGAAATATGTGGGTTGAGTGAGATGGTTTCTAAGGTCCTTTCCAGCTGTAACATTCTATGGCTCTATAAACTTAGAGAAGAGAGAGAGCAATTCAGGGAAATTCTGGGGGAAGTCTTCAGAGAAGGCACTGAGGGATCAGGGAATCATAGATCTAAAACCAGAAAGGACTTAAAAATCCTTCTTTCAAGTCCTCCATTTTATAGAGGAAACTGAGTTCTAAGGAAGTTGAATAATTTGCCCAAAATCATATAGCTATTAAACATCAGAGACAAAATTTGAACCCAGGTCTTTTGACTCAGAATTGGTGCTCTTTCTATTGTTCCAATTTTCCCTCTTTCTTTTCTTCTTCCAATTTTCTTTGAACATTTTGTCTGGACCTCTCCTTTGTCACTATCACATTTTACTTTATTTATATGCTTGCTCTGATCCTTTCTGTTAGACTAAAATCTTCTTGAAGACAAGAACCCTGTCATTTTTCATTTTTAAAATTCCCTTTGTCAAATACAAGGGTTTGCACATAGTAGGCACTTAAGAAATGTTTGTTAAACTTGAAAGCTAGACAAAGCTTCCAAAGCATGTCAAGCATGTGGCATCTGTCTGCTGCTGTGACCCTCGAGTCTCAGGATGTGCAAACGAGGTGACATTCTGGGAATGTGGCTAATGGCAAAAATTGGCGAGGCATTAAGATAATGTGTCTGCTCAAAATGGAAACACCCATTATGGTCTCGTCGGGGGTTGTGCTGATGAATTCCACCAACAGCAGAGATGATCATTTTCTCACCTTTGTGATTCCCTGTCATATTCCTACCTCAATTATGCTGAGAGATGAGGTAGAGAGGGGGAGGGAGAACATGGCAAGAATGCTAGATTTATAGAATAGTAGAACTGCAAGGTCCTTAGAAACTATTTAGACCAAGCTTCTCATTTTACAAGAGAAGAAACTGAGGCACAGAAAGGAGAAGGGATTTGCTAAAGGAAACATAGCCAGTTAGTGGTAATTTGAGACTAGTACACTAGTCTTCTACTTCCCAGGCCAGGTTTTCTCTGCTTCTTCATAAGGGCTGCTCCTCTGACTGGTGAAATATTTTCTTGCCCTTTTTGTGGCCTTGTTTGTTCTGTTTAGGATTTCAAATGAATGCTACAACATTACTAGGATCATAGATTTGAAGCTGACTGGCTAGCTGTATATTAGAGATCATCGTGGTCAATTTAATTATTTTACAAATGAGGAAACTGAGACCTAGAGAAACTGAGTGACTTTCCCAGAATTACTTAAATAGTCTAGAGCTTTGAACTTCTAAATCAGGTCCTTATAAGCTCAGGTCCTTGATGTAATGGATAGATTTAGAGTCACAAGACTTACCTGTTACCACCTCTGTGGTAAATGGACAAATCACTCAGCCTGTTGAAGTCTCAGCTTTTTTATGTGTAAAGTTCTTCAGTTTGAGATCCTGTGGACTCTAGTACTTCAAAGCTAAGGCTGTTTTCATGGTGCCAAGTTTGCCTTGTATCTGAAATAACATGCAGTGACTAATGAGAGCATCCATCGTCTCCTGGGCTCTTTGATGTTGACTGGAAAGAGTATTGGGTTCATAGAACTGGGTTTAAATTTTAACCTTTGATTATGACTAATTCTGTGATCTTTGATAAGTCCCTCAGCCTCTTCAGAGCTCAGATCCCTCATTTATAAAAGGAAGGAACTGGATTTAATGATCTTTAAAATCCCTTCCAGCTTTAAGTCCCAGGATTCCAAGTGATCCCAAAGAAACTAGAACCAACACTTAATGTCAAATGGTGAATTGTTTTCCAGAAATGAACACATTGGACTTTCTCCTCCCCTAATCTTCCTCTTTTTCCAAATACCTACATCTGGACTCTGGTCAAAAAGAGTTATATGGCAAAAGGAAGTTAATGTATGATGGAGGAGAGCACAAGGAATCATTCCTTGTGTATCAGACTGTCTCCTACCCATATGCATGTTCTCTTGTTTCATCAACTAGGTGGCACAGTGGATAGAGAACTAGACCTGGAGTCAGAAAGATTTTAATTTCAGTCCAGTTTTTGACATGGATTAGCTGTCTGAACCGGGACAAGTTACTTCCCCTCTATTTCTACTACTACAAAATGGAGATAATAAAAATTACTTCCCAGTGTTGTGAAGAAAAATGAAGCATTTAGCGTTGTGCCTGACACTAGTAGGTGCTATTTGAATGCTTTTCTCCCTCATCCCTGTGTTTTCTCTCTCTCTCTCTCTCTCTCTCTCTCTCTCTCTCTCTCTCTCTCTCTCTCTCTCTCTCTCTCTCTCTCTCTCTCTCTCTCCCCTACTGACCTGTGGTTTCATTGGTTTAGTAACTCTCTGATGTTTCATATAGATTGACAAATTATCTGTCACTTATACTCCTAGGGAACTATCTTGGGAGCATTGAGAGGTTTAATGATTTGCCCAGGGTCACATGGCTTGTACATTTCAAAAGTAGAATTTGAACTCAGATAGTTTTGACTCCAAGGCTGACCATCTACCTATTACTCCATACTGCCTCTCTCTTTATAGATCTAGGCAAATATTGATTTTTTTTTTGGTCTCCACTGGATTAGGAGAAGAAAATAAAAATTCTTTAACAGAGATAGGCAGATGGAAAATTCCCAGGACCAGCAGAGGAGAAATTGGGTAAGGATAATTTGGGAGGGATTGGTGGCCACCTGCGCCGACCTTTCCCCAAGTGCTGAAGGCAAGAGATTGTTGTTGCTCAAGATTGAACAGAATTGCTGTAGAAATGTGTAGATCTAGGACTCAGCTGGCTTATATCACATCCTTGCTAACCCATTGCATCTCTTTACATGCACCAATTCCGTTCTGGGTGTTGTTACAGCCCCATCAGCCTGCAGTGTGTTTGTCAATAACTCCAAGCAAAGGAAGAGCCATCTTAGAAAGTGCAGCCATTTAGGTAATGGGTGCCCTACCTTTGCTCCATATCAACTCGTAATGCTCTGGGCCCATTATTTGGCTCACCCCATGATCAGAGTCTCTCCCTCTGCAGTGAGCAGTTCTCAGGTATACAGTGAGCGATCATCCATGACTATTCCCAAATGTAGGGGATGTATTCCTCCAGAAATAACAATCCTTGTGTATTTCTATATCAATATGTGTGTTGTCTTGTGCATACATGTGTATCTATATGAACACATAAGTATATGGGTGCTTATATGCTCCTCCATTTATATATACACATTTCTGTAGCCACATACATTCATTAAAAGCATTTCTGTTTTGTATATAGATGTATCTCTGTGCACAAATGTACCGGGATGTATATGATGCTCTGGTATTCTAATACATTTACATGCACATGCATCTTATATATCTGCACATATGCTTGTTTCATCATTCATCTAATATTTTTGTATGTTTATATCTCTATCTGAGTTTCTTTATGTTAGGATAGACAAATCACTATTTATACTTGTATCTCAATGTGTACACATGGATCACTATATGCATCCATATGCATGTCATACAAATTATCCACGATGTATTTAAGATCACGTCTGTACATATGTCTCTGTGTTTGATATTTTCATGTGTATGAGTCTGTATCTGCATGCATGTATATTTATATATGCAAAAATTCTTTTCTTTATATCTAGATCACAGAAATAAGGAAGTTGGGTTCTAATCTCAACTCCCCATTGATTGGCTATATGATATCAGTATGATCCCTTCTCTAAACCCAAGCTTCTTCTATGAAATAAGGAGGGTGGGTTAAAGAGTCTCCAAGGACTTTCCAGTTCCGACATTCTATAATGTATGTTTATGTGTCCACGTACAATGAAATACACAAGTATTCTGTGCAATGCATGTCTGCATGGGGACAATCCTGGTCCAACTTCTGTATATAGTCAAGGGGATACAACAGACACAGACACATGTCCCCAGACCAGGATTGCTGAGTAGAGAAGCCATCCTGGTGCTCTAGAAATGTGTTCAGTCCAAGTTGAAAAGGAGAAGTGTTGAGCAGCTACCACAGGTAGTTTCTTCAATCTTGCTCTCCTTTTCTCTCCCCATTTATATACATATGCATGTATATAGAAAGATTTTTTTGGTTAGTGGCCCTGAGAAAATTCTCGGTCAGTTGTCTGGTAGTCTATTATTACCCAGATTTCTGTGTCTTCAAAACAATTGTTTTTAAATTGCCTCATTAGCCTGTCTTTGCAGACCTAATCCCCAGTAACACTCAACTTTCTCTGAATCTCCCCAGCTGAACAGTCACCTAAGGGCATATCTCCTAGACACTGTCCTGTGTTTAGAAAGGACCCTGGGGAGAGAGAGGTGGGGCTAGTAGGCCTACCCCAACAGAGCTCCTCCACCTAGAGGGCTTGCTTCTCCCAGACCATATTTGCACATGAATATTTGTCATTTCCTCTTCACCGTAGGTGAAAAACACACTTAACCATGGAAGGAGCCATACATAGCTATGTAGTCCAAGCAGTCACTAGAGCACGGTAGAAAGAGATTGGGAATCAGTAGACCTGGTACCCAGTTCTGGGTTTTCCCATTAACTGTGTAATCTTGGGTAAATTACTTCTCTTCTGTAGATCTCAGTATGCTCAAATGTAAAACCATAGAATCATAGAATTCTGGATCTGGAAAAGACCTTAGAAATGATCCAGTCTGCCCATTCCAAACATGTAGATCTCAAAGTCAGCCATGCAGCTTCACCAAGGCCTATTAAGTTCTGAAAAATGTGCAATAAGGTTGAACAAGTCCTTGTGAAAAGAAACAAAGATTTCCACAGTAATAATGCAGATAGATGAATACTATAAAGATCAAGCAAGCCCTTTGAGTCTGAGAACAGACTCAATCAGGCTAAATCATCTCTGATTTGCTCTTTAGATCAAAATCCTAGGATCTCTCTAATCAATCAATCAAAAAGTTCTTATTAAGTGCCTTCTATTTGCAAGCCACTAGGGTTACAAAGACAAAAATGAAAAAATCCCTGCTTTTTATTATATTGTAGGATATAATATCCCCTTTATTATTCATTTTGTTGTTGTTACAGAATGAGGAGGCATTGGAAAATAAAATGACTTGTCAAGGGTCTCACAGTCAGAGATAGAATTGTTATTCCAGTCTTGGCCCCAAGGCCAGCTCTTTATCTACTTTATGACATTGCCTTTCATAAGCAGAGAAATACATGCAAAACATAAAAATTAAAGGTATTTGGAATAGGAAGGGATACTTGCAGGTGAGAACATCAGTAAAAGTCTGATGTAGAAGGGGGGATCTTTAAAAGCTTAAGGCAAGTTTTCAAGGAAGCTAGAGGTTCTAAGAGAGAAACTCTAAGAGAGTAAGTAAGGAGATAGTGCATTCTAAATATGAGAGCTAGCGTATGTAAAGGCACAGAGATGGAAGGTGGAACATTGTGGGAGAACACAGAATATGGGGGAGAAGGAAAGTGAAGGTATTGTGTAATAATGCTAGAAAAGGTAGCTTAAAGCCAGCTTGTGAAGGGATTTAAATGCCAAATACAGGAATTTGTAATTAATACTAGGTAGAACTGGGAAGCCCTGGAGCCTCTTGAGCAGGGGAGTAAAGTGGTAATGAACTATCCTTTAAGAATATGATTTTAGCAGATGTATGGAGGGTGGATTGGAGTGGGGAGAGACAAAATAGGTAGATCAAGGCAATGAATGAAGATGCTAATCAAAGCTGGGCTATGAAAATAAAGAAAAGCAAAGAGATCCAAGAGAAATTCTTTCAAATTACTTCACTTGTATAGCCCACATCCATGTTTAGGTTCATAATTTGAGAGCTGGGAAGGATCTTTCGGGTAATTTGAAACCCTGCTCAACTCCTTTGTTTTGCAAATAAGGAAACTGAGGAACAGAGAGGTCACTCTGGATTTGAATCCAGGCCTCTTATTTCCTTCCCATTGTATGACATTTTTTTCTCAAAACATTCTAAATTTGTGGAGAGACGCGTCTATCAAAGATCAGAAGCAGCATCCAGAGAGTTAATGACTTGTAGGGCTCTAATTGTCCAAAGGACAGTGGCCATAGAGAAGGGGGGATTCTGAGCTGAGGTGGAGGATGGAGTTAAAAGAGATTTTCTGACAGCTCCTTTAGGGCAAAGATATGTAAATATATTAGGAAATGAGGTTAATGGCTCCCAAGAAAGCTCCCTGCTATGTTACTAGTGAACCTAGACTTTCATGTTCCCCTTTGGAAAGTCAGAGAACAGAAAATGGGAAAATAGGACAAGCCACTCTCTGAACCTCAGTTGCTTCATCTGTCAAATGGAGTTAGCAGTGCCATATTTGCCTGAAATTAGGGGAGTGGTTAGATCCTTCTCTTGAATCATTTTTCCAATCGCCTTTTCAATAAAAAGAGTTTTCTAGGTGGGATTTTTAGCCTGGGATCACTAACACCTTCAACTTACTCCCTTCAACCCAGTCTCTTCCTTGGCCAGATTCCTAAGATTTCTGCCGAGGGCTCCCAGCAAGAAAATTGTTCTTGAGTTATTTCAGTAATGTCCATAATCCCATTTGGGGGCTTCTTGGCACAGATTGTGAAGTGGTTTGCCATTTCCTTCTCCAGCTCATTTTATGAGGAAACTGAGTCAAATAGAATTAAGTGATTTGTCACTTAACTAATCACACAACTAATAAGTGCATGAAGCCAGATTTGACCTCAAGAAGATGTGTTTTCCCTGACTCCAGGTGCAGGCCTCTATTTACTGACCAATAGAAGTGCCTCAATAAGGCTACTAAGGCCACATAATTGACCTTGAAAACCTCAAATTTACATTTTTTTTTTGCCAAATTGCATTTCTGTTTATTTTGCTAAGTATTTCCAATTAATTTTAATCTGATTTGGATTGAAATCAGGAATTTTGTGGCCTGAAAGATCTCTAAACTGCCTTTTATCTCTGACATTCTACCTCTTTAGATGTCAAAAACCTTTAAAAAAATCTTTAAAGCAGTTTTGCATAGAAATGTCTCATACTCACTTGTCTTCTTTCAGAGGATGCTGAACATAACAATCTTTTCTTGATGACTCAGGGTCATCATTAGGAACGCACATCACTGTGCTGTTGGTAATTGAATTCTGTGTCTTCCTTTGACTGTGTCTGTCTTCTTCCTTGCTGTTAGGTTGACAGCTGTCACTTCTGCTGTCAGGAAGTCTACCTCTAATAGTCTCATCTATTTTACCTTCTTCTAGTTTGCTATTTCTAATCTAAGGAGGTGGGAAACCAGATTATCAGCTTGTTAGGATTGTCTGCTAAGCATGAGTTAATAAGTTCATGAGCGACTATTCCCACATGTGGCTCCCTTATGGCATCTTGAGAAGGGGTAGCATAAAGATGAAAATCTCCCTTTTATGTTCTCTCTCCTACCATTAGAATCTAAGTTCTTTGAGGGCAGAAACTTTCTTTTTTTTTTTTCTTGTATTTTTATCTTTTATCATTTAATAAATACGTGTTGACTTGAACAGAGAGCTTGAAGGTCTTGTAGCACAGACTCTAGGACCATTTCTTCTTTTTCTTCTTACCCCATTTTGGTTTAGAACTATATCCAGAGAATTGAGATTGAGAGGATATAATGCTTTTGCTAAAGCTGATATTTAATTTCATGTAGAAAAGGAAAAGGAATGGAGATCAGATAGATACAAAGTCAGAAAGGAAGAGGGAAAGAGACATCCAGGCGTACGCATGCACCCCCCCCCACACACACACTACTCACACACACATAGGCAGAAGCAGAGAGATAACCAGACACAGAGATAGAGAGAGACATATACACAGTGATAAAGAAGTAGAAAGACACATGCAGACACAGAGAGAGGATGAAACACAAACACAGAAATAGGTACAAAGAGCTAGAGAGCAAGAAAACACCCTCATGCACATTACTTATTACTGATTTATTTGTTTTGATGCAAAGGAAAGCTATTAAAGAGCCTAAAGATATGTCACCAGGTCTATCCTAGAATCTGTCCAAGGTTTTGGTTTATGGCACAGCTGGAGCCTGAAGCTAGACATTCTTCCCAGGATTCTTGAGTTTAGAAGAAGGTTGCTTGAAAAGGGCTCAGGTTTGACAAACCAGAGAAGGTGAACAACTAAAGGTTTGTGAAGTCAAGGACTAGGAAGGTATCTACTACTGCCACATTCTCAAAGTTTTCATGGAGTTTGGAAGACTCTCTTTCATAGTCATCATCTTTGGCCCTCAGTCTGGTATACTCACATTCTAAGCTGGATTGATTCTCACCAGTATACTCTCATTCTGTTCAATTTTCTTTAATTTTGATCAGGTATGAGAGGAATTGAGTTCAAATCTTGGTTCTGCTATTAATTAACCATGTGACCTTGGACAAATGACTGAACTTTCCTAACTTTTTTTTTTTTATCTGCAAAATGAGAGAGTTGGATTCTGGGATTCCTCCTAGCTCTAGCTCTATGCTCTTATGATAAGATTTGAACATCAGGGGCCAGAATTACTCTAATTCTCCTTGAGATTCTTACCTGAATCACCTTCCTAACCCACAACTAATTTCCTTGCTTAAATCTCCTTAGTGGATACTCATTGATCACAAAATAAAGCCTAAACCTGCTTGTCATTCAAAGTTCTCTACCGAGGCTCTCAGGCTGAAGGGAATTTAAGGGTCATCTCTAACATCCAGATTTTATAGATCAGGAAATTTAGCTTCAGAGAAAGGGAAGGTCCTTGCTCATAGTTATATAGCTTCCTATAGAAGAATTGGAATCTGTATGAGCAATCAACCCAACTTGCCTTTCCAGCTTTCTCTCTCATGAATCTCATAATCATGTCTCATGAACTCCTTTTAGAGTCTCCTTTGCCATATACCTACATGCCAAACTGCCAAACTAGACCTCTCTCTACCCCATTTGCACTCCTCTTTTTTAAATTATGACTTTTTATTTTCAAAGTATATGCAAAGATAGTTTTCAATATTCACTCTTGTAAAATCTTACACTCTAAAATTTTTTCCTCTTTTCCCAATCCTCCTCCCCTCGACAGCAAGTAATCCAATATAGGTTAAACATGTACATTTCTTCTATACATATTTCTAATATTTATCATGTTGCACAAGAAAAATCAGGTGAAAAGGAAAAAATGAGAAAGAAAAAAGCAAGCAAACAACAACAAAAAGATGAAAATAATATTTTGTGGTCCACATTCAGTTCCCACAGTCCTCTCTCTGGGTGTAGATGGCTCTCTCCATCACAACTCTATTGGAATTGGCCTGAATTACCTCACTGTTGAAAAGAGCCTCATCCACCAGAATTGATTATCACATAATCTTGTTATTGCTATGAATGATGTTCTTTTACTTCTACTCACTTCACTTAACATCAGTTCAGGCTTTTCTCCAGGACTTTCTGAAACCATACTGCTAATTATTTCTCACACTCCTTTTGCTGTCCAACTCAATGATTTTATTCATTCTGATGACTGTATCTAAAACTGCCATTTCTCCACTTGTTGACATCCATAACCATTCTTCAAGGACCATTATTAAAGACTGAAGAAGCCTACTCTGATGGCCCAACATGGGAATCATTGCTTCATCTGATCTCTTCATGCTTTTATGCACTGATCAGAGAGACAGCTAGCTGATAAAATTGATAAGAATGCTGGACTCAAAGCCAAGAAGTGCTGAATTCAAATATGACCATAGATACTTACTAGCTTTGAGAACCCAAGTGAGTCATTTAACCTATTTTTGCCTCAGTTTCTTCATCTCTAAAATAGGGCTAATTATACCACTTTCTAGTATTGTTGTGAGGAGCAAATAAAACAATATTTGTAAAACACTTTGAAAGCTTTAAAACATTGCAAAAATGTAAGTTGTTACTATTACATTTTATTATTCTGTGTGTGTGTATGTGTGTGTGTGTGTGTGTGTGTGTGATGTTTAATCACCTCTAGTCATTCTATTAGAGAGGGAACTATATTTAAGTCACCTCCATATAGTCCACTGCTCCTTTGTACTTACCCCATATATCCAGCCTCTTATCAAATCTTGTTATCCCAACCATTACTTCTCCTGAATAAGTCCACTTCTCTCCACTCACATAACCAATTGTCCTATTTCAGGCTCTCATTCCCACTCAGATGGATTATTATAATGGCCTCCTAATTGGCCGCCCTCTTCAAGTCTTTTCCCGCTCTAATGCATCCTCCACTCAGCTTCCAGAGTCATTTTTCTAAACCACACATCTAACTGTATCATTCCTTCTACTTGAAAAATTCCAATACCAACCCCCATTACCTTAGGATTAAATAGAAAGTCCTTTACTTGGCATTTAAAATATTTAACAACCTGGCTACTTTCTACCTTTCTAGTCTTATTACCATTATTCTTCTCTACATAGTCTATAATTTGCTAACTGGTCTCCTTGCTGTTCCTCACATCAAATGCATTTTTTCCTTATTTCATACTTTTTCATGGGGCTGTCCCCCATGTCAGAGCTATTCTCTCTTTTCATCTTTCCCATGTGGCTACCCTAGGATGACTTCCTATACTTCTAAATTCTGTAGGAAGTCTTTCCCAGTCCCCATCCAATATCAGTGCCTTCTCTTGAGATTACTTCCCATACCTCCTATGTTATCTTGTATGTACATAGTCTACACACTGTCTAGCCATTAAAATGTGAGCTGCCTAAGTGAAGGGGTTGTGCTTTTGCCCTTTTTTTGCATCCTTAGTGCTTCATTAAATTCCTGGCACACAGTAAGCACTTAATAATGCTTGTTGACTGAATGCCTCCCTGGGGATCATGGCCAGCAGACAGCCCCTCTCCTCCAGAAGCAACAATCTTGTTCTATCGCATCAATTCCTTGAGGCCTCATCTGCAAACACTTGTGAACACATCAGTTCCTCCTTGTGGGTATTATAGAACTGCCCTAACAGGAGCTTGGCTCTGGGTAAAGGAATGATCCTTCCCCTCCCTCCCCATTCCTAAGGCATCTTCCTTTTCATGCTCAGAGGCCCCCAGGATGGGATCAATGCTTTGTGTGTTGGACTCAGACTGCCCGGCCTCCTCCCTTTAGAGTGGAGGATATTGACAGCTGAATTTCTGTCTCATCTCCCCCTGACTTCATTTGTGAAAAGAGCCGTAATTACCCTGAGCAGTCATTGGAGAAAAAGCACATAAATTGGAAAGGACTCAAAATGGGCACCTCTGCCTGGGGAGAAAACGCTTTCAATATCGAGATCCCATTTTGGGGGCACTTAGCATGTCTGCTGTAAACTAGAGCCTCCTTTGTACCCAGTCGACAATGGGCGCCTGCCAGGGCCACGGCTCGAGGGGAGATTAATGAGACAGGAAAGTTTGCCATTCTTTCCCCCTTCTGCTGAGGCACTGAAGCTGACAATTAATAAATCCTCAGTTACATTTTCCTTTCATGTTCCTTTGTCCTATCTTCCTTTCACACACAGTATTACAGGGCCTTTCCTATTTCCATTGCCAGGTCATCTAGTTAACTATGCCCTCGGCTTAGGGTCTGCCATGCAAGAGGCACTGCCTATGTCACTGGAAGAGCAGTCTATGTAGGATGAGTTCTCCTAAAAGAAGGCCTAATTTTAAGACCTGCCTCTGCTATCAATTACCTCTATGATCCTGGACATTCTAGAGATCATTCTGGGCCTCAATTTTCCTACTTGTAAAATGGAGGTGTTGATTAAATGAGCTCTTAGAGCTGAAATGGACCTTTATGATGAGATCTAAGTTAATATCTTCATTATACAAATGAGAAAACCAAGGCCTTAAGAAGAGGACGGTATATAAAGAACAGAGTAAAAAAACAGAGTCAGAGTCAAAAATAATTTCTTTTCAATCATGCTCAGACACTTAATTGTGGGCAAGTTGCTAGTGACCTTTGTACCTCAGTTTATTCATCTATAAAATGGAGATAATAATACTATTTACTTCTCAGGGTTGTAAGAATAGAATAAGATAATGTATAAAAAAAGTCTTTGCAAGCCTTAAAATTCTACATAAATATTAGCTCTACTAGTAGCTTGTCAGAAACCATGAAGTTGTCCTACTAATAAGAACCAAGATTCACATAGCATTTTAGGGCACCCAGGGTTGCTAGCCTTTCCAATAGCCAGAGGGCCATCTTTTTTTCTGCTTTCCTCAGTCCCTTTCTGGCCCCTGAAGTATCTGGGAGATCATTTCCTTCTTTTTAGGCATGTCTGAAGGTCAGGTGACCTCTTATCAAGTCTTGACTAGTGAAAGAAAATGAAAACTAATCAGTTGTCAAAACCTGGAAGTGAAAAGTTCCCGAGCCAAAGGTTCCAACCTAAAAAGGGGAACAAGCTTTTATTAAGTGCCTAATATAAGCCAGGAACTCTGTTAAATGTTTTACAAATGTTATCTCATTTGATCTTTATAATAATCTTGAAAAGTAAATGGTATTATCTTCTTATTACAGCTGAGGAAGTCAAGATGACTGAGGTTAGTTTTGAACACAGATCTTCCTGACTCCAGACCTTGTGTGCTATCTGTCTGAATGCTTAACTTGGGAACCTAGCACAGCCTTGATCCTATTCTTGTTAAATAATCCCAGAGGCCAGACTTCTTCATGGGACAGGTGCTGCTGTAGCCATAGAGTCCCAAGAGGGAGTCCATGTGTATAATAATGCAGGTACAGCAAGCATAAATAAAAGAAGCTCTCATATATGTAGTCTTTACACAATCTTTCCTTCCCAATTTCCCTTTAAGAGTAGGTGATGCTAATATAATTAACCCCATTTGACAGAAGAGAAAATTGAGGCTCAGAAATATTAGGTCACTTGCCCTGGAATTCACAGCTAGTAAGTAAATGTTGGATCTGACATAAACACCAGGTTTTCCAAGTGCTCTGTCCATAAACCACTCTCCATATGGAGACAACTCTTCAAGTCAATTCAAAAAGCATATATTAAACTCCTACTATGTACCAGGCACTATGAGCAGAGCTGGAGATACAAAGAAAGGTGAAAAAGAGTCTATGCTCTGGAAGATCTCACAGTCTACTGGGGTAGACAACATTCAAGCAACTAAGAGAGTGCTAACAAATGCATTCTCTTAGCAATCCTGCCTCTTAGAATCCCCAGAGTTCAAAATTCAACCTAGCTCTGATGTCTTTTCCTGCCCATTCCACCTCCTTCTGAAATAATACTTTTTAATGTTTCTCCTCTTCCTCGAGACAGAGATATTTCAGTATTGCCTTTGTCTTCCTAGCTTCCAGAACACAGTAAGTACTTAATAAGTGCCCTTTGATTGATTGATACCATCTTTAGAGCCTTATATTAGGTCCTAGAGAGATATAAGTTGAAGTAAGAAATGTCTCATGAAGCTCAGAATCTAATAGAAAGATAAAATCCTAACAGAAATCCAAATTTAGGATTTTATTTTTAAGGTCTAGTCCTTTCTACCACAGAATCAAAGAGTCTCAGAATATGAGAAACAGAAAGGATCTCAGTATATTCAATTCATCCCTTAAAAAAATTCCTGCTATAAAATACCTGACAAGTGGCTGTTCAACCTCTGCTTGGATGAGGGAGACCTCATCCCCCTGAGGCATCCTCCTTTGGACATTGTTAGTATATTTTTCCTGATATCAAGCTTAAATTAACTCTTTGTGACTTGCACCCATTGTTCCTTCTTCCTACCAGGTCCAAGCAGAACAAGTTCCTTCTACCACATGATAGTTTTGGGGATAATTGAATATTGTGCCTTCCTCCTTCCTTCCCTTCTCCCCAATCTGATCTCCAGTTGCTCTCATTGATTCTTAGGTGGAAATAGGTCCTCTATTATCTTTCTGGACATTCATTCAACTTATTCAAACTGCAGTTTTTCTCTCTTGTTACATAACTCATGTCTCTTTTTGTATCTCTGACCCAATCCCCTGTTCCCTGAAGTATAGGGGTTCTTAACTTGATCTATGGACAAATTTCAGGAGGTCTGTGAACATAGATGGGAAGAATATTCATCTTTATTTTCACTACTTTCTAACTCTAGAATTTCCTTTATTTTTGAATAAAAAAATCCATTATTCTGAGAAAGGATCCACAGGTTTCACTAGAGTGGCAAAGGAGTTCCAGTACCAAAAAAGTTAAGAACTTTTTCCATCCTAGAAAAAAAAGCAGTGGATTTGGTGGTGGTGTTTGTCTTTTTTTTTTTTTTTTTTTCTTTTTTGAAGAGAACCAAAGACTATCCCAGGATGATGTCATGATATCTGAATGAATTTGATTTAAGTGACCAGGATTTAGGTTTAATTCCCAGTTTTCCTTGGTATTCCATTTTTGATCTTTTTCATTTCATGTTTTTGATCCTCAGTTTCCTCATTTGTGAAATGAGAATATTGGATCATCTAGCCTCAAAGATCCCTTCTAGCTCTAAATTCTTTGAGGTTTTTTTTTTTCCTAGACTGAATCAGTAAGTTTTCCTTTTTCTGCTGGTCACTATATTGTGGCAGGGCCCACGGAAAGGTTGGAGAGATAAGGAATCACTAAGGAATCTGTTCTGGCATCTGATGAGCTTGGGGATATTTTCAGATAATAATGGCCTCTTATTTTATAGAGCTTTATAATTAAAAGGTATTATGCTTAAGATAACTTTATGAGATAGAGCACACACATAGATTCTTCATTTTACAGATGAGGTAACGAACGCTAAGAGAGGTTCCAAATTCAGATAGAGAGGGAGAGGTGGAGTTGGAACTTAATACCAAGTCCAAATCTGCTGCCTTTCCTTCGGTATAGCCTCACAGAGGCCCAGAGTCAGATTAAATCTCAGAGGACATCTTACGCAATCTGCATCTCAACAGAAATCTTCTTTACAACATCTTTGACAAAAGGGTAGCTAAAGTTCTGCTTGGAGACCTCTAGTGATGGGGAACTCATTACTTTCTTTAGTATCTATAATTTTTGTATAGATGTATATGTTAGTAAGTTTTCCTCAGCTTCAACTTAAATCTACAAATTCCACCCCTTGCATCTCTTTCGGACTTCTGGGAGCAAGCATGGGCTAGTCTAGAATCTCTTCCAGATAACAGTCTTTAAGATATTTCAAAACATCTATCATGTCCCCCCATCTGAATCTTCTCTCCTCTAAACGAATAAATAATAGTAATAATAGCATTTATATGATGTATTAAAGTTCGAAAACATTTTACATATATTAACTCATTTGTTCCTCACAACAATCTTGGGATATAGATGCTATTATTATTCCCATTTTACAGACAAGGAAGATAAGAAACAGAGAAATAATTTGCCCAGAGTCAGACAGTTATTAGGTGTCTAAGGTTGAATTTGAACTCAGGATTTGATTCCAGGTTCAGATTTCTATTTAATGTGCCCTTAGCTGCTTAGATACCTCAGTTCTTTCAACCAATCCCCATGGCTTCAATTTCCTTCCCTATATTGTCTGTTCCTTTTTAGACATGTTCCAGTTTGTCTTTGTCCTTCCTAAAAACTAACATCTACAACTGAAGCCCTACTTTGGAGGTGGCCTGAGGACAAGGGACCATGGGTTTGGATTAAATAGCTTTCAAAATCTTTTCCACTTCTAGACTAACAATTACTTCCAGTATTCTGGATATATCATCCTTTTTAACATTACCTACAAGCACAGCCTCTCTGATTCTATGAACATGGAAAGACTTCAGAGCCTATGGATTAGAAAGAGTTATTAAAATACCAAGTTAATTGCCCTTGGCGTTTCTGGTTTTTGCCTTTGGCTTCCCTCCATCTATTTTTCTTCAAGATTTAGTAAAGAAAAAGAAAAGGATTTACACTGGAGCCAGCCAGGAGGGTCTCTCTCTCTCTCTCTCTTTCTTTCTCTTTCTCTAAAGCAATTGTGGAAGACTGTGTATTTCTTTAACAAGATCTCGTATATGACTGATATAATAATGAACCAGTAAAGGAACTGATCATGTTGTTCTCCGGGGAAATGTATCGGCTCTTTCTAAACATACAGCAGCTCTGAGCTGCTTGCTGTTGCCTTTCATAGCCTGCTATAATCGCTCTGTTTTTTATTGACACATAAAAGGGCTTCCTGTAAAACATATTAAAGGCTACAGTTCTGAATGAAAAGCACTTGACGTAAAATCTCTCAACGAAAGGGAGCCCAAGACAGGAGCCTGATAGCATCTTCCTGAGACAGGAGTGGCAGAGTTCTTATGTCCACAAACTGATGCATCCATAGACTGGAACCAAAGAACCACAGTGTCAGAGATGAATGCTGGAGCTGGAAAAAAACTTAAGTCATAAAATGCAGGACTGGAAGGCATCTTGGAACATAGAATGTCAGAGATAGAAGAGATTTTAGTCATACAAAGTCAAAAGTGAGAGGGACCTTGGAACACAGAATGTCAGAGGGAGAAGGAACTTTAGATTATAAAATGTCAGAAAGATAGAAGAGACCTGGGAACATAGAATGTTAAAGGTAGAAGGAACCTTAGAACATAGAATGTCAGAGAGATGGAAGGGATTTGGAACATAAAACATCAAAGGTGAACATCATAAAATGTCAGAGGTGGAAGCGACCTTAATGTTAGGGTTGAAAAGGACCTTACATCATAGAATGTTAGAACTTAGAATGCAGAATATTAGAGTTGAAAAGGGCTTACAAGAAATAGAACATAGAATGTTAGAATGTAAACAAAAGACTAGAACAAAAATTACAACACATAGACTGTTAGAGACACAAAGGAGGAAACCGAGACTTAGGTAGGGAAAAGGATTTGCATAAGGTCACTATTAAACTACTAAGTGGCACATCTGGGACTATGATCTTTTGAATCCAGTTTTCCTGACTGCCAAGACTGTGAGTGTCTAATCACAACTTAACTTTTTTCTAGCTCTTTAAAGGTATAAGGTATTTCTATATGCATAATTTCATTAGTTCTCACAATAGCCTTGATAGGAAAGCTATTGCGAGAACAATTATTATTCTTTTCCTGTACAGTATTTGTGGATAAAGTGGGGAGTGATCTCCAAGATCAGATCTCTTATAAGACGGACTTCAGAACCAGACTTCTGAATCCAAATCAACATATCAACAGATACTTAACCAGTAATGTCAAGACTCTTTCCACTGCAGGATTCTGAACCAAATTTTCCTGAACTCTTCATCCCCATCTGCTAGGTTTCCCATATATGGAAAAATCAGAAGACATTAATTCTCCCTTCAAGGAATATCTAGTCTAATTGTAGAAATAAGAAAACTCATACTCACAAGAAAAGAGTTAATAATGATAATAACATCTATATAGCATGTATTATTTGCCAGGCAAATATTATCTTATCTGATCCTCACAAGGATCCTGGAAGGTAAGTTCTGTTATTATCCTTACTTTATAGATAAGGAAAGTGAGGCAGATGCTAAATAAGTTGCCCAGAATCACAAAACTAATAAGTGTGTAAAGTGGAATCTAAAGTCAGTTCTGGATCTTAGACCCAATACTCTATCCATGGTCCCAGCTAACTAGCACCCACACATCTAGTGCTTTACAAAGTTTTCACTTGTAACAACGATGAGAAACATGGAGTAATAATTATAGGAACTTCCTTTTATATATCACTTTTAAGATTTGCAAAGTGCTTTAAGAAAATCAGCTCATTTCATTCTAACCATGACTCTGTGAGGAAGCTGTGACAGGTCATTATTATTCCTATTTTACAGATGATGAAACAGAATCTGAGAGGTTAAGTTGTCTAAAATGACAGGGCTAGTACATATAAGGGTGTGTGGGAGGGTGGAACTCAAGTCACTTCTGACTTCAGACCCTGCATTCTTTTCACTATGCCATACCACCTGCAGTACAGGTATCATGCTCTCCATTTTTACAGATGCAGAAACTGAGGCACAGGGATAAGAAAGAGGAAGTACCAAGACTTAAATCTGATCTCTAGAATGTTTTCCAGTAAATTACAGGTGCCTCTAAAAAAGCAAAATATAATCCGGTATTAGAAAGTGTGATACTGATTCTAAGTATCTCCACCTCCCCCATACCTGAGTTACCTAGTGACACCCACACTCAGGCTCCCTTTGAATGCTTCTGTCAGATCCAGCTCCCCACGGGCAGAGTTGTACTATGAAAAGATCCCTAGAGAGAGAACCTAAGTTTTTGTCCCCATTCTACCCTCTCTGCATGATTTTTAAAAAGTCATTACTTTTCTCTGCCTCAGTTTACCCACTTGTGAAATGAGAGTTAGACTTAATGGCCTTTAATGCTTTGTATTCTCCTAGCTATGGGATCAGAACAATATAGTTTGAGATCTTAGAACATCGAATGGGGGAGCCAAAAGGTGCTACCTGTGAGGTCATATAGACCAACCCCTTTGCTTTACAGCTGAACTAAAGTGACAGGTCCAAGGTCACTTAGATAGTATTTGAACCCAAATCCTCTGAATCCAAATCTCTCTGTTGCTTTGTCCTATATTCTGATCCCATGACCATTCTCATTAAAGATAGAAAATTCTCCTGCAGGATGATACCTCTCCATTCCTTTCCTCCACCCCCACTCAGGTTCTCTTCTATACCAAGTATCAGAGCAGTACTTTCTTTGAATCTGTTCTTTATATTCCTTCACACCTCCCTCTGTCCTTTCCTCTTGCTTTGGGACGACTGCCAGAGACTCCCACTGAAATCCAGGTTTCCTGGGGAGGAGAGCTCTGGGCAGTTTCCAAGCCTGGGTTCCACATGTTGGCCAGCTTTCAGTTTTGTCTGGAATAATCAGGCCGGCTTCCTACTGAATGCTCTCTTTCTCCCCAGCCCCCTCAGCTGGGCAGACTATGTGCCCCAGAGAAACTCTTTGCAAAGCACTTGGGGAACAAACAATATGAACTCTTGCTGCTGCCTTTAATTCACACATGCACACGACTTGTGCAAATATGCACACATGTGCAATCTGCCCAAAGTTTACGATTCACCCATCTTCAGATCTGTGCTTGTGTGAGTACACATAAGTGTCCTGTATTGGGGCAGTGTTCGTGCTGGGTGCACACTTGAATATTCAGATATGTGTACACACAGAATTATACACTTCATACGTATCAACGTAGATATAAATCCAGATATACATATCTACACAAATGTGCATGAATGTGGACACATGAACATGCATCTGCACACAATACAGATGCATGTCAAGAGGCACATAGTGTGCCTGTGTGCAAGTGTTCACATTCACACCTATTGGATCCCTAGCTGACTTACCCGGTCTTGAGACTTACTGTTGGGAAAATTCCCTTTGCCTATAGCCTCAGATGAGACGACTCACCTATAACAAAATTGTAGAGTTTCCTGAGTCACTGACAAATTCAGGTCTCAGTTGACCTTATTGAGGATAGATTTCTGGGCCCATAGACAAGAGAATCTGAGTTCAAATCAGAACTCAGACATTTGTAAGCTATCACTTAACTCTTATCTGACTCTGAGTCCTAATCCTTAAAATAGAAATAACATCCCCTATTTCCCTGGATCGTTCTGAGGATCAAATGAGTTATTTGTAAAAGGCACAGCACAATGTCTGGCACATTTCTATCCACTGTTCTGTCCTATATTCTCATTCCCTGACCATTCTCACAAGGGACAGGATATTCTCTTGCAGGATGATACATCATAAATAATAGATATTATTTTTATTATTTCTCTAAGACCAGCCTTCCGTCCCTGTGTCATACCGACAAGGTCACACAGGCACACATGTGCATGTACAATACACAGACACAAAGATGCTTAGAAAGAGTTCAGACTTAGAGGCAGGAGGTGAAATTTCATATCACACTATTCACACCTACTAGATACATATCTGTAAAATGGGTGTAGTAATATGAAGGAAATAATCATTACACTGACCCCTCCCTGTTCTTGGGATGAAAGCACTGGATAAGCCTTAAAATGCTATAAGATGGGAATGGTGACTTGACAAGTACATATGGACTCCAAAGGTCCTCCACACATATGTGCATGTAGCCGCATCCCCCTCCAAGAGGAACATGATATCTAGACACAAGCTTGCCTGAACATCTGTATAGCAAAAGGAAGCAGCTTGGGTGTTACAGAGTTGTAGAAAGCTGGCTGATTGAGAAACCCGGACAATGCATCTTTAAACCAATAAAGTCAATGGTGGCTAAGCAGCTAATCCCTCATTCAATTCAGTGAAAATTTCAGGCCTAATAGACAGCCTTCTTCATTTAACCAGGGATTTGAAAGGCTCGTGAATAGGGAGGACAAAGGCAGCACTGAGACTGGACGTAGGGAAACCAGTGAAAGCAGTGAAGCATTCTGCCGGTTGTCCTTTGCAGGATGAGGACTGTCCTCTCTGTCTCTGTCTCCTCTGTCTCGTCTTTCTCCTATCTCTATGTCTTCGTCTCTTGGTCTCTTGTCTGTCTCTCTCTCCCTCTCCTTTCTCTCTCTTTATGTCTCTGTCTCTCCTATCTCTATGTCTCTGTTTCTGTCTTTCTGTCTCCCTCTCCCCTTCCTTTCTCTTTCTCCTCTAGCTCTTGGTCTCTGTCCTATCTCTATGCTTCTGTCTCTGTCTGTCTGTCTCCTCTCCTTTCTCTTTATCTTCTATATCTCTGTCTCTATCCCAGCTCTATGCCTCTGTCTGATGTGTTCTCCCCCTGCTTTATTTTTTTCCTCTGTCTCTGTTTCTATCTCTCTCTGTCTCTGTCTGTCTCCCTCTCCTATTCCTTTCTCTCTCTCTCTCTCTCTCTCTCTCTCTCTCTCTCTCTCTCTCTCTCTCTCTCTCTCTCTCTCTCTCTCTCTCTCCTGTCTCTGTCTCACTTTTATCTCTATGTTTCTGTCTCTGCCTCTCTATTTCTGTGTCTCTGTCTTTCTCGGTTATGTTCAGAATTCAAAGCAGGGTCACTAGTGACTAAGCTGCCTGATCCCTGCAGCCTGCCCCAAGGGAGGAAACAAACCCCACTCTTAAAGTGACCTTAAGCCCTTCACCCTGCAAAGTACTTGATAGTGGCTGAAGTTTAGAGTTTGGCAGACCTTTGGCAACCATGGTTGAGGAGGGGGATGAAGAAGAGAAGAGTAAGTCAAAACTCCTGTTCATCAAGAATCAGACAATCATTAATTTATACATTGAAGGAATATTAGAAGGCTGCAGGTTCAACTCTCTCTTTTTATTACAAATGAGAAAACTGAGGCACAGAGAAATCATGTGACTGTTCCACAGTTGTACAGCTAACGTCTGAGGTGGAATTCAGTTCACGTCTTTCTGATTCTAAAATTAGTCTTCCCCCAGTGTGCTTGGAGAACACCAAGAGGCAAGACCACATTGGGGATCTTCCATGTTCCAGATGGATCTGGATCCTTGAAATTAATGAGATAATTCATGAACCTCAGAACTCTGAATGGTGTTTCTTTTCAGGGACAGTAAAAAGAAAAATTGGTCTGGGGGTCAGGCAGCTTGGTTTCAAGACCAGGCTTTGCTACCTATTATTTATGGATCTTTGGGTGAGTCAAAAAAGCAATAAAGTTCAGGTTTGGAAAGGTATCCTGATCCAATCTTTCTTGGAATAAAATCCCCTATACTACATTCATGATAATGGATACTATATTCCAGGGATGGGGAACTCATCTTTGAGGTAAATTATTCCACTTTGGGAGAGTCCTGATAATTAGAAAGTCATTCATCCATTCATACATAGGTTGGTTGATTGGTTTAATTTTAAAAGGGAACTAAGTTACAGACCTGCAGACCTGGAGTCAGGAAAGCTCATCTCCTTGAGTTTAAATCTGCCTTTACACATGTACTAGCTGTGTAATTCGGGGCATGTCACTAAACCCTGTTTTGCCTCAGTTTCCTCATCTGTCAAATGAGTTGAAGGAAGAACTGGAAAAACACTTCAGTAGTTCTTTCAAGAAAATACAAATGGATTTATGAAGAAACACAACTGAACAACAATAACCAATTGGTATAGGAAACTTCTGGTAATAAAACTCAATTAATGCAGATCAACAGATCAGCAACTGTTCTTCAAACTGGAGCATTGTCTCAGGCCACTGAGAGGTTTTGACTAACCCAAGATCAGAAACCTCATCTGTGTCAAGGATAGGATTTGAATCCAAGGTCAGAACTTTGAGACTACCCTTCTCCTTATTGACACCCAAATGTGACACTCTGAAACTTTTCCTACACTTTCAGTTTTTCCCTGAAGAGAAGCAAAACAAGACTATTGTTCTCTTCCATGAAAAACTTCTGACACTTGAAGACAGTTATTTTGTCATCCCCCCTCTCCCCCCCCCCCCCCCGCCAACCATCCCAGGTTCTCTCTCTTTTAGAATAACCAACATAAATTCCCTTAACCAAATCCCCCTCCCCAAACTGGTCACCCATCTCTGGAAGCTCTGATTTGTCAGTGTTCTTCCTAGAATGTGGTACCCACCACAGTCAACTCAACAGTCCTGATGGGATAGTGGGACTGTCCCTTTCATCTTTCTGGTCAATATGATTCTGTTGAGTTATCCTGTTGACCTCAGTTTCCTCATCTGTAAAATAGGGTTAATGACTCTGATATGTCTTACTGTTGAAGGTTGTTATAAAGATCAAGGAGTGATGTTAAATTCCCTTTGTAACCTAGAGTAAAGTGGCAAAGCAAGGTGAGTTAATAAGAAATTGCTCCATATACTTCCTCTGGGGAGACAAGCCACAGGCATGAATTTAAACAGCAATAACTGAGGTGTCACAGGTCCAAAGTCACGAGGCAGTGCATGGAAGCTGCACACAGACAGTGGCTGCTGCAGCTCTTGGAATAGAAAGACAGCAGACAGATATGCGGCTATTAGGAAAAACTTCCTAGAGGGGAAAGCCCTTGATAAATGTCTTGATGGATTGAAATTTGAATAAGCAGAGAGAATTATTCTAGAGTGGCTTGCCATTTCTTTCTCCAGTTCATTTTACAAATGAGGAAACTGAGACAAATAGGGTTTAGAGACTTGCCTAGGATCACACAAATTGCCTGAAGCTAGATTTGAATTCAGGAAGAGTTTTCCTGATTCCCAACCCTGTACTCTATCCACTGAACCACCCAACTTCACCATAAAAATTGAGCTGTATGGTCTTTAAAGTTTCTTTCAGCTCTGAAATTATAATTTTATGATACCAAAAGATCATACAATGAAATCAGTGCTAAAATTAGAATTAGAATTTACATCTTCTGGATTCTAGGGCAGGGTTTTTCCCCTTTCGTTCTATTGAGATTGTGTAGGTAAAAGAGCTTTAAAAAAATAAAGCACCAAGAAATGCCATCTAGCATTATTTTTGTTATTATTATTATTCTTACTGCCCTGAAAATCTGCCCGCCCCCATATATATCTAAGTATGAAGGGTGAAGAGTGGGTAGGTGGTAATGGGAGCTGCTGTAATTCCATTTTTGGCCCCAAAAGAGGCATCTTTTGTGGCCACAGCACAAGCGACAATAGCTCCCATTCTGGAAACATTTGCTGCCAACGGGAGCATTTTCTCTTGGAAGCTAACGTTTGGCCAGGAAGACAATGCCAAGCGAAATATTTTCTTTGCATAAAAATCCCTTTAATTTTTTAATCAGTTGGCAAACATTTCTCTTCTCCCTCCTTAGATCCTTCTGTTTCCTCCCTCCCTCCTCTCCTCTGCTGGCCACCCCATCCCTGGTTCTGTCTGCTGGTAGTTTCTATAGTATAATATACAGGACTGAGAATCCAGAGTCTTGGGCTCTTGTCATGGCCCCAATATTTACAGCTGTGTGTGATCTTGAGCTAGGCACTCAAGTTTCCCTGAGCCTCAGTTTTCTAATGCATCAAATAGGAACAATAACTCCTATCCTGCTTGTTTCACAGAGGACCAAATGAAAAACTTGAAAAGAAAAAAAAGTTTTGTAGCTATAATTTTAAAATGTCAGCTATTAGTATTATTACTACTATTATAAATCGCCAAACACCAATCAACCAGTCAATGAGCATTTATGCCAGATTGGAATACAGAAACAAAGCTCTACCAGTCCCCAGCTTCTGAGAGCTTATATCCTATCAGGTGAGATGGCATATACACATATAAATTTAGGGATAAGGGGCAATTAGGAGGTGCCATAATACACAGAGCATCAGGTCTGGAGTCAGAAGGACCTGAATTCAAATCTCAGACACTTATTAGCTGTGTGACCTGGGAAAGTCACTTAACCCTGTTTGCCTCAGTTTCCTTATCTATCAAATGTACTGGAGAGGGAAATGACAAACTACTTCTGCATGTTTGCCAAGCAAACCCCAAAATGGAGTCATGAAGAGTCAATGTTCCCCATGGAATCCTCTTTGGAAAGACCTAAAGACCTGGAGAAAGAAGTAAAATACTAGAATTACATGAGATGCACATTTGTGGACATAGGCAATATGCTTGACTAAATATATTAGACAAATTTTTTTTCAGCATGGGGACAAGGTGAGAGGGAGAGAAAATAAAATATTTGTTGATGTAAAAAGATAATAAAAATGTAAAAGCTAGGAAGATTCTTAGAGGCTAGTTCAATCCCCTTATTTGATAGATGGGAAGAGGGAGAACAAGAAGGGAACAGGGACTTGCCAAGTTCACACTGGCAAAAATTAGATTACAACCTAAATCCCTTGAAAGTTCCTTTTGCTTCAAGATTATGACTCCAAACAATTAAACTATCTTTAATACATGGAAGCAAACTACCTTCCTGGTTAGGCTTCTATCCTCAAAGGGAGATAACATTTCTTGCCCAGATTAGCCTTTACCATTCAGGCAACTTGAGGTTGAGCAGAGCAAATGATATCTCAGCTTTGGTTTCATTTCTGCTAAGTTTTGCTTTAAAAAAATTCATACAACATATAATAGGAGCCATACAAATGCTTATTCCCTTTCTCCCTTCCCTCTCCTTGCCCTACCTCCAAAGTCCTGCTGGTTTTTCAGACTGACCTAGAGCATTCAGCAATGACAGGATGTACTAAAGAGTGAAGGGAGGCCTCTGAAAGAGTCAAATAACATTAACAGTGGTCCTTGGATGTTCCAAGCTGCTTTCTTTCATATAGGTTCTCTGTAGATCATTCAATTCAACTCAGCAGATACTCATTAAACTTCTACTATGTATTTAGTGCTAAGGATGCAAAGAAGGACAAATAGCATAGCCCAGGCCCTCAAGAAGCTTACAATCTGTTAAGAGAAAAAAAGTCATAATAATATGTTGTCTCAAGACTTGTAAAATACTTTGCATTTGTTATCCCATCTGATTCCCACAACAACCTTGTGAAAAAGATGCTATTATTATCAGCATTTTTCAGATGAGGAAAATGAAGCAGAGAGAGATTAAATAATTTAGATAAGGTCATGTAGTTGTATCTTGGGTAGGATTTGAACTCACATCTTCCGGAATCAAGTCTAGTGTTTACCATCATTGAATCATCTAGATATATACACGTACACACACATAAATGTGTAGATGTATATACATATATATACACACACACACACACACACATATATATATATATACCTACATGGCCTTAGACATGAGGGGAAAATGAGGTAGATGATTTTGCACAGCTCTCCTTCCCTCAAATCCAATTTACTTGCATGTCATGGTATCACCTCCCTGATATCATGCGTTTGTTTGAGAAACAACAACATATACATACACATAAATTGGATATATGTATAAATGTATACATATCCACCCATGCAAATATATACATAAATATATAAATATATGAAACTAAATTATTTATATAATTTATAAAATATGTTATAACATAACACCAATTATAAATTAGAAAATGAAGTTCCCTGACTTTAGTGGATTCATCATGAGTTTTACTGGGATGGGTACATACCCAACAACAGTGGTTGCTCACTGCCATTTGTCCTATGTGCCTGGGTTTGAGAGGCAATGGTGCAGAGCCTCAGGCAGAGCAGATGCTGGGGGATTACCAGTGATCAGATAAATACCCATAGGTCTGGTCACCTGCTGTATAGCTGACATACTGGCTTTCCCCTTCTCCCCGAGGGATTAACCAACCCAGAAGCAGTTGCCTCTACCCTGCACCTGTGGAAGGTCTTTCAAGGTCCCTCTCATCTTCCTTCCAAAACTCTCTCAGTCAGCATTCTCTTCTAGAGATGCTTATTCAAAAGACAGTTGCTGTCTGGGGCAGCCCAGCAGGGGATGGGCAGAGAACTCTGGGCAGCAGAGAAGATGGATAGCCAGGGCAGCCAAGTCAGCCACCTCTCAGCTGGTGATTTAATTAACATGCCTTGACCAAGCCTGGACCTGCTGCGAGGGTCTGTGTGGTACTTGTCAGGGCTAACTCTTTCCACCTTGTTGTCTGTATTTGCTGGAGGGGGGAGCAAAGGCTCTTGCGGGTAAATTCCTAATGTCTCCAAAGGGTCTAAAGAAATCAAACATTAGGCACTAACTAGATATCAGTCAGTAAGAAATCATACTGGCTGTGAATTTTGTAGGAACACCTAATGTCGGCACTGCCTGGCTGGTGCTCATCTTCTGTCCATCACTGAAGCTTCTCTTGGAAGAAATCTTTCTACAGATGCATGCTGGGATTGTGGATCTACAGTTACTGAAAGAAGAGATGTGACTTTTTCCACATTTCTCTGAGTTCATTGAAACTGAGAATACCTTTTCCAGTTGGGGATATTTGGAAATAGTTTGAACAGGGGCATCTTTTCCTTTCCTTTCCCTTACAGTGTTTGATGTTATGGAAGCCTCAGCCAGAGTCTCATAAATTGGAAATTTTTAAGAGGCCAATAACATTGCATGAGAAACTCATATCATTTGGATGATTGTTGTTAGTATCTGACTCATTGGTTAATCAATCAATCACAAGTGCAGATTGGGCATCCACTATGTGCCAGGTACAGCATAGTGCCGAACATTAAGAATATAAATATTAAAATGAGACCTTCCTTGTTTTCCTGGAGCTTACATTCTACTGACTCCCACTCTGAAGGGATTGGTGAGCTCACACTTTTAACAGATCTCAACCTTTTTTTTACTAGTTCCTTCCATGCCAGTTTCTCTCCTCTGTGAGTCTATTTGCCTAACTCTTATTTAGGAGAGTGAATTTCCTGATGGAAATTAATTTACCTGAAGCTCTATATGTGGGGCTTGGAACATTAGAGTCCCTGTTTGAAATAGCCAAGTGACCAAAGTTCCTGCCTCCTGCAGGCCTGTTTTGCGTCTAGCCTTAAAGAAAAGGGTAAAGGAAGAAGCTGACAGGTTTCATCATACATATTTGAAAACGACAGTAGTAGAGCTAATGTGGGATCTCTCTGGAAGATGAGGAAACTAAATGATTTCCTCAAGTCATTTGGGAAATAAGCATCAAAGGTGAGATTTGAACTCATGACCTCTGACTTTATAGTCTCCTGATGCTTTCCATTGTGCCATGTTGTCTCTCTAAAGTTTCACTTCAACTGTCATATTAGGTTTCTTTGAGAGAAAGCCAGGCCTGAATGAGTCCCAAGCTAAAATCATACCTAAAATCCACTACAAGTTGTTCAAATGGAAAAAGAAGAAAAAAAAATCAATTAGAACCCAGCCCTTGGTTGGGAAAAGCACAGGCTTCTTGTTTGTACCAGCAAAGGATCAATAAGAAATGTCTCTTTTGCTTCATTTTTTAAACTCGATACCAACGATGTAATTTAGTTGACAATTATGAACAATGGCTTATCTTGAACAATCTTTCTGCTCCCCCCTCCCTCACCCTTTCAGCTTCCAGCTCCCGCAATCATGGGCTATTACCTGGGGGGACGGCCTTGAATATCAGATGGCACCACCACTCTCTTGCCAATGATCATTCAGAAGTAAACTGTATTTGCCGATCAATCGGGTCATTGGGATGTAACAGTTATGAATGCCCCCAGTTCAATTTCAAAAGCTGCTGAAATTTTTGGAGCCATTAACTACCCCCACCAGCTCCCATTGATTTGAGAATTCATTGCCTAGTCTTTGGTTTCCCTGGGAAGACAACTGGAAGATTGCTCCACTCTTCTGTCATCTTGAACCGGGTTTAATTTTTTAGGAATTGAGAGAGAGGTGGTAAGGGTACTTCAGATACTCACAGATTCTCTTTTGCTTCCTGAAACAAGATAACAAGATAGACAATGCAGTTTAATGTCCTAGGTTCAAATTTCAATTGTCACTTTCTAAATAAATGACTATGGTAGGAAAGTCATCTCTCTTGGAGAAATTCATTTTATTTTTTACAAAATAGGAAAATATTAATCACCACAGCAATGATACACATCTAAATCATGGAGAAAGAGGAAAAGGTATATGTCACCCTTGTCATCTTGTCTGCTATTAGAATTGTCCTTCTGAAGATGCTTCCATTGAGCTTAAAGACAAACAATACTTTTGTTGTAAAAAAGACATAATTTTATCCGCCATATCCAATATATAGAATAGAATGATCCACCAAGAATTAAATATAGAAGAATTGTAGAATAGCATCTTGTCCTGTGATCATCTCTTTCTGAACTCTTTTGAATAAAAGATGCAGGAATGATGACTGCTAATTATGGGAATGCTGGTAATGGTGGTGAAGATGATGATGCAATGATTATGATGATGATGATGGTAGTGATGGTGGTTCTAAACATTTATAAAACACTTAAGATTTGCAAATTGTTTCATGTACATAAACTCATTTGATCCCTAAAAATCCTTGGGAGATAAAGGGAAACAATATGGAAAGAGCATGGACTCTGGAATAAAAATATCTGGATTCAAATCCCACCTGTGATACTGATTACCTATGTGAACTTGGATGAGTTACAATCTCCCCAAAACTCATTTTTTTTCCTCTCTGAATTTGGGGAAGACCATCAGATTAGATGACCTTCAAAGTACCTCCAAGTTCTTAATTTATGCTTTTCTTATTCTCATTTTTCAGGGAAGGAAACTGAGGTTCAGAGAAAAGTTAAATTAATTATTAAAGATACTAACAAAGAAATGCTTTTAGGGGCAGCTAGGTGGCAGAGTGGATAGAGCATCAGGCCTAAATGTAGTCAGGAGGATCTGAGTTCAAATATGATCTCAGACAAATAACACTTTTTAGCTGTGTGATACTGGGCAAGTCACTTAACCCCAATTGCCTCATCAAAAAAAACAAAAAAGAAGTAATGATGGAAGAAAATGCTTTTACAATGCATTTAGTCGAAAATTCAAGGAATAAACTCCAAGTTATTGTGAATAATTGGAGATTCTGTGATTTAGGTGCATGATGAATATGGCCTGAGAAGGAATTAAGCTCATTTCTCTTTCATAAGAAAATATCCTTCACTGGAGTTGGTCACATCCCAGTCCTTTCCTTTTTGGTCTTTTGGAAATTGAGAAATTTAATTCAACAAATATGACACATATATGTAAGTACTTACTGCACATGTGTAGGGTACTGGCCCAGGTTCTGGAGGGAGGCAAAGAAAAAAATGACATAGTGCCTGTCTTCAAAGAGCTTTCTACTAGGTATCATGTCATGTATAAAGGTCTAGAATAATACAAAGGAATATATGCTAGGGATATGTGAAGTATGACCAAACATTGTGTAACAATCTGACCTGACCCTAGCTGAGGGAAAAGGTAAAGTAGGGAATGGAAAAAGCTTAATGAAGAGATAATGATTAAGCTGAGTTTTCAAGGAAGACTCTTCAAGGACAGAAAGGGAGTGCATTTGAGGCACAGGACAAATGGCCTATGTGAATATACAGAAAAAAGAGAGTGTGAGGAAACATTGAAGAATAGTGACTATCCCAGTTGAGATGGGATATAGAGTGCATGAAAGAGAATAATGTAATGAAAAGTGAATTGAAATAAGTCTGGAATGGTTTTGAATGCTAGACCAATAAGCTCATATATTTTCTTATAGGAAATAAAGAATGTTCATACCTTCATTTTACAGATACTTCCTATCTATACTGAATAGTTCCTATCCTTTAGGTCCACTGGATGTAATTAGGATTCAATGAAAGCCAAGTAGATGGTCATTAACATTATAATAAAAAAGCCTGAAATCCTACCATTAGAGCTTCATTCTTTTGGATCCTAAAGTCTTTTCTGTACTGCATTTCCTTCTCCCTATCCCCAGAAGTTCCCCTTTAGAATGCATATACTTCCACAGTGTCACAGCTTTCACTCAATCAATAAATCACCATTGAGATTCAGAGTATAGATTGAGACAGAATCAATTTGAAGATTTGTTTGGCTAAATTATACATGTCTGTAATGGGAGTTTTGTTTTTCTTTCTTTCCAAATTAGGGGTGGGGTGGACGTAGGAGGGAGAAAGTGAATCTTTATTTGAAAAATAAAATAAAATTTAATTTTAAAAAATTGCCTATTATGTGCTGTGCATTATGCTAGATTTCTATCAATACTCACTTATAATATTCTCTTGAGGGGTTACATAGGTGCAAATAAGGAATAACTATATGCATAAAATATCCAGGTTTTACTAAATGAAG
Organism: Sminthopsis crassicaudata; assembly: GCF_048593235.1. Lineage (NCBI taxonomy): Eukaryota > Metazoa > Chordata > Mammalia > Dasyuromorphia > Dasyuridae > Sminthopsis > Sminthopsis crassicaudata. The sequence goes on along the minus strand of NC_133619.1, from coordinate 590,097,029 downwards.
GACTCTGGAAAGGCATCATGTAAAGATAGTACATGAGCTACATCCTCAAAAAAATGAGCAATTCTATAAAACATCAGTCATGTGAGAGAGTATTCTAGGCATGAGAGGCAGTCAATTCTAAGGTATCCAGATGGGATATAGAGGGAGGAAAAAAGGGAAGGCCTGTTTGTCTGACTCAACTAGTTGAGAAGATTTTATGTTATTAGGATCTCTTTAGCTTAGACATTCTATGTTCCATGTTCTAAAGTTCCTTAAAGCCTTGATATTTTGAGATTTTATGTTTTAAAACAAACAAACAAAAATAAACAAAAGACTCTGTAGCTGACTTGCAGGTGAAACAGAAGTGGGCTCAATTCAGTATCACTTGGTGTCTGCCACCTTCAAAATTGAAAATGATTTTCTGATTAAAATCCCAACTGGCATCTTCCCCAAGCAGACCTCAAGTGGATTTGAGAGTATGGCCCCTCCCATTACTCTGTAGGTTGCTCGTAATCAAAGCCTCTTCTATGTGACCACTGAGCACCCCAAAGAGTCATTGAGTGAGAAACCGGGCCACTGATTAGCTAATAGCTAGAGATTTTGTCAGAACCAGACCTTATTCTTAGGCTGAGGATACTGAAGGCCAGGTGGCAAGTAGAAATGAATAACAGAACTTGGGTTTTCTTGCTTCTTAAGGCAAATGTCAGTCTCCTTCATGTGTCCATATATAGGGAGATACAGTCTCTGAAGGGAATTCATCTTGAAGTGTTGGTAATTCTCAAAACAATTCCATAACTATACTGCCTGTATCCCAGGATGGAATATGGAACTCATGTATGTCCAAGATGGTTTAGTGGGAAGAGGACTGAACTTGTAGTCAAAAGACTTAGGTTTGAGTCCCGTCTCTGACAGATCTTCTAATATAGTCACAGCTACACACAATCAAGCTCTGCAATTACAGCTATCTAACTTTGGGCAAATCATTCCCCTTCTCTGAGTTTCAGTCTCTTCTTCTATAAAGTGGGAGATAATTACATCATGGTCATTAGGGGAGAACTGTGTCCAGATATCTTAATTGGATGTACTGTTTATGTTACTAGGAGAGAAAAACCTGGTTATCCACTGATAATAAGTATTTCCATGCTGTACTGTTCCTTGAACAAGAGACATAGTGCTTTTTTGGTTTTACAAGGTTTGACTAAATTTTCATTTTGCTCAGACATCTTTCAAAATATCTTCATGTCATGATGAGATGTCAAAGTGGGGTTTGGGTTGGGTTTTAGCTTTTGTTGTTGCTCTTATACATTTAAGGTCACATACTGCCATGGTACAATATATGTGGGCAGGGATAAGCAATGGAAGAGGTAATGAATATCAATATTGGACTCCAATTTGGTGCTGGAGTATTTCCCTCTAAAATTACCTTGTACATCCTCTACATGAATCTTGTATATACCTATTTATGCAGACATTATCTCCCCCATTAAAATGTAATATTTTTAGTTTTCTCTCCATGATTTATTTTATCCTTAGAACTCTCAACCATCATCCCTGGAACAGACAAACAAATGAACAGAAAAGGCAAAACCCTTATAGTAAATGTGAATGTCAAGGAAAACAACTTCTCACAGTGATCATGTCCAAAAATGTATGTTCAATTCTACATACTGAGTTTGCCATTTCTCTATCAAGAACTTGGCAGCATGCTTCATTATTACAATTCTCAGATCACAAAATTGGCCAACTTGTGAATTCTTAAAGATTAATTTCAAAAAGAATTTAAGCTCCTAGAAGGCAGCTACTATTTTTGCCTTTCTTTGTATCCCTAGTGCTTAATACACAGTGAGCCTGTAACATGTGTTTGATGATTGGCAGTGGCAGTAAGAGGATAATATAATAAAAGATTTAGTGAGAGCTATCTCTGAGCCCATGGAGCTGGGTTAGAGTTTAAGAAGGCCAAGGAGTTATAGGGCCTCAGGTTAGGATTCAGGGATCAAGAAAACTTAAAAAAATTTTAATGGCAAAGAGGTCTCTTGAACTGGTTTTGACAAAGATCTGGAATCCCCAGGATTCTATTGATTTCATCTAGGAGAAAAAAAAGAGGTCTGATTTGGGGCGGTGGCCATAGTCAATAAAAATTGACAGATATAAGACACATTAATGAAAAATAATCAACAGAACTTATCAGATAATTAGATGTGAGAAGTGAAGCATTAGAAAGAGTCAAGGATGACTTTAAGGTTTGAGTCTTGGTTATTAGAGGTATGGTGAAGCCATCAATAGAAACAGGGAATAGAACTGGAGAGGTCCAACTGTTATCCAGAAAAGATCAAGATCACAAATATAATGTACCAGGCATGAGATCTGATCTAGATCTTCTGACTCCATGCATTTTAAAGCAGTGAAAAGAATACAAGATTTAGAGGCAGAGAAACTGGGTTCAGATCCTGGCTCTGATATATAACTGTCTTTGTGACTTTGAAGGGTGGGTAAAAAATACATGCAAATAAAAATAAAAGACAAATGTCCTAGAGGTTCAAGCAAAGTGTTCTAAGATCAGATGAAGGAGAGCAATGGGTAAGGTTTCTTCATCTCTAATCAAGAGTACTGGACTATATGTAACTTTGGTCATTTCATTTTTCTCTAAGGCTACCTCAATTTCTTTTATCTATAAAAGAAAGGGGTCAGGGGCAGATATGTGGCTCAATGGATAGTGTCGAACTTTGAATCAGGAAGAACTAACTTTAAATTTTACTAGACTCGAGGCAAATCACTTAACTTCTGTCGCCCATAGTTTACTTAACTATAAAACAGGAATAAAAACAGTGTTTACCTTCCATGGTCATTATAAGGATAACATAGGCTGTTTTTGAGGAGACCTTCCCCAACCATGCATGACATTTATCAGCTTCGGAAATTTAAAGCATTCTTGAGGGTATTTAGAGTACTGAGAAACACTGTATATTCCATAAGTAAGATTTAGACTAAGCCAATCCATGACTCTCTCCATTTACCTTATATCTGGTAAATCTTCCTTCACAATTTCTACTCATTGCTCTGAGTTCTGCTCCCTGTTGCCAAATAAAATTAATCTAATTCTTCTTTCATGGAACTGACTTGGACTCACAGAAGTGATGCTATGTTGTTTCTAAGAAGTACCCTCTCCAAATGATAATTTTATGTAATTCATTATTCTCACTCTCCTGGTCACTCTCCTAAGCATAGTCTCTAGCTTACCAATTCCTTCATTAAATGTCATGGTTAGGGCTAACATGATTACACTTAGTGTGTCTTGATCATATCTGAGTATGATATTTCTGATAGAATAATCTGTGTTCTAATTTCAATGCTTACTTAAGGAAGCTCAAGATTGAATTAGCTTTTCTGATTGCCCTATTTACTGTTAACTCATACTGAGTTTTCACTCCACTAAAACTCCAAGCTGTATTTGTAAACCTGATTTTTGAACCCCATTGTGGGACTTTACATTTATCACTATTATATTTCATTTTATTAGGCTCAACTCTTATATTTTAACCCATCAAGATATTTAGGAATTCTGTTTCTTTCATCCCATGTGTTAGTTATTCCTCTCATCTAAGAGAGTTTGCTCTCCCTCATCTGATCTCAGAATACTTTTCTTGAGTCTCTTACATGCTTGTCTTTTATTTCATATTATTTTTGTTTGTATATATATTTTTATCCTCCCTTCTAGACTATAATCTAGAGGTATGTCTCTTAGCTGGCTTTGCAACTATATCAGTATATACCAAGGGCCCAATAGGCACAGTTTGCTGCTAATTGATTGAATGAATTTCAGTGCGATAGACAGTGCCATGAAAAAGTCCTTGACTGGGAGTCAGGAGAAAGTTCAGGGTACTAGAGTTCTAGACCAGATTCGGTAGCTAATCTTGGACAAGGCCTTTCCTTTCCTCTAAGTCTCAGTTTCTTGTTCTGTCAAATGAGGTAGTTAGACTAGATTGTCTCTGAAACTTTTTTTCAAACTCAGATATTCTAAGATTTTCTGTGACTTCATGATTTTTCCTTAGGATTTGTCTCTGATGATCAATTAGATATCTTCCTCTCAGAAGTAAATCCCTCAATTTTTCACAGAATCACAAAGAGACAATGCCCTTGGTGGCCATCAAGTATAAACTATACCTGAAAGGAATGCTCACTATAGCAAAATTCAACAAATGGTTTTTTAGCCTCTACTTGAATTAGACCTCCATGAAGAAGGACAGTCAATTTCTCAAGCAGTCCATTTCACTTCTGGACAGCTTTTATTATTGGAAAGTCATTGGTTAGCTTTTTTTCCTGACATTAAGTCCAAAATAGCCTCTTTGCAACTTCCACTCATGTTCCTGTATCTAAGCTCTGTGGCTAAAGGAACAGGTTTCATTCATCTCTGGTGGTCCTTTAAACATTTGAACATGGACCATTTGGTCTTCCTTGGTATTTCCATTAATCTTTAAGTAATATGGACTCAACACCTTTCCCTACCCACATTGGCCTCTTCTTGCTATTCTACAACTTTTAAATGGCCTTAACAGACTGCCATTCTAACCGAATATTGCTATTGTTCAATCATTTTTTCAATTGTGCCTCACTCTTCATAATCCCATTTGGGGTTTTCCTGGCAAAAATACTAGAGTAATTTGACATTTCCTTCTCCAGCTTATTTTACAAATGAGGAAACTGAAAGTATATTGCCTAGAATCACACAGCTACTAAGTGTCTTAGGATAGTTTTGAACTCAGGAAGATGAGATTTTTTTGATTTCAGCCTCTGTGCTCTATTCACTGCACAAAATTACAACTGAGCATCAGCAATTCCTTCTCTCTGTGTGGTCAGTTAACAGCATCCCATCTACCCCAAGCAATCATCCCCATTCCTTCTTTGGCCCTCTTATTTTTCTCAATGTAGCTTTAAAAAAACCCTTTTGTTGTCCTTCAGTAGTCTTAAGAGTTTTAGCTCATTCTGAGATTCAGCAGTCCACTATCTTTATAGACCATGTCATGCTGCTGCTTTCAAAGGTTCTCCGTGCATTTTGGCATATTAATCCCATTGGGCTCTTCTCTGTCACTAATGAGATGCTCTGGCCTTAAAGGAGAGAGCCCAAACATCAAACCTACCAATGTTTTAAGAGTTCTGCCAGTTGAGGAGTGGATGTGCATTCTATTTTCCCTTCTTTTATCGTTAAGTTCCTGGCTGATCATGCCCTGAGAACATCTACTGAAAACTGATTCAAAGTTCATTGGCTCCAGTTGCCTCATTCCCAGCTCTTTACCCATTGAACAATTAGATCTGGCTTCAGATGGGTATTTGGAGTTGGGGAAGAAGAGTGTACAGTTTGAGTAGAAAAGAAGAAGAGCCCATGGGCACCCTAGAGAGCTAGGAGTTGTCCTAATGGCAAAAGGAGACAACTCCACTGCACAAAATTTGCATTTCTTCTTTAGTGTGTGAGCTAGCCCTGGGCTTCAGCTTTGCACTGGACACACAGTAGGTGCTCTGAAAATACCTATGGATTTAATGAGCTGATGGGATTTCTGTCCTAGTTCATGCTCCAATTCTCTGCCAAGGCTGACTTTTAGGAGCCATGTGGAGGTGGTAGGGACAGTGGGAGGTGAGTTATAAGAGGGGGGCAGCTGTAGCTTCAAAGAAATCCACCTAATAAAGGTTAGTCAGCATACATTTACCTGATGTATTTCAAATTGGATCAAAAGGTCTTTACATAAAAAAGATGGGAATAGAGAAAATTGCTATGTATAATAATCAAGCTATATACCACAGAGAACAGTTGTAATGAATAATAGCAGCTGAGGCACCTATAAGTTCACAGTAGAGAATTCTATAATGGAACCAGTAATAAAACCTGCGGCCTCAAATGTCTATGTACACATACCCAAAGTGTTGGCTACAGGCAAGAGGAATGAAAGGCCCTCTAATACAAGGAGGCAAATTGGGCCCATAGTTATCACTGAGCTTTGGTGAGAAGAAAGCCAAGATTGGAATAGTGCTCTGCACAGGTTTATCTTATTCAAACGTTGAAGTTAAAGCCTGGGGTAGAGGTGGGTTGCAATGGAAGAAGAGGTTGTATATTAAGATGGAAGTAGAAGAAATTCTGTCATGAAAAATCCAGGAATCAGAGCAGAGAAGCATGGTGGAGAACACTGGAGTACTGAGATAATAATAGTTAGCTTTTGTATCACACTTTAAGCTTTGCAACATACTTTACAAATGTTATCTCATTTTATCCCCCAACAGCTCTGGTTGCTGCTATTATTTACCCCATTTTATGGGTGTACATTACATTCATTTTATAGATTTTGAGGAAACTAAAGCAGATGGAGGTGGTATGATTTATCTAGGGTCACACAGCTGGAAATTATCTGAAATCAAATTTGAATTCATATCTTCTCGATTCCACAGTCAACATTTTATCCCTCAGTTTCTTAATGTATGAATCACAATGCCTTATGGGGTCTTGTAACTGAAATAAAGGGTCATGAAATTATAATTTTTATCAGTAAATGTCTGAATTATGCACCTGTTTTATACACCTATATACCTAAGGTCACATAAAAAATTTTCAGGTAAATAAGAGATTACAAGTGGAAAAACATTTAAGAAACCTTCCTTTATATATTGAGACAGCTCGTTTCTTTAATTGCAAGAAAAGTCATTATAGGAAAAGAAAAACTCTCAAGAATAAAATTCTAAAATCACAAAGGAAAACAATTGCAGTGAGAAGGGAAGAAAAATAGAAAGACTGTCTCAAAAGACTGATGTGGATGCATAGCAAACTCATCAAACAATCTAGATTTGCTTTGTTTTTTAGAGTGTCTCCAAATCGCACCCAGGCTGAATAGTTGGCTGTTCGTGGGTTTGAACACTGATGTGCAGAAAAGCTTTGACTTGCTCGGTTTACGACATTAGTAAATTTGTCCTTCTTGAAGAATTTTGGTGATCAGCTGTTCCCAAGAGTTTCCACGACTCCACCTCTCCCTCAACCAATTGGTGCTAGACTTAGTGTAACACATCTGATTGACTTATCTTTTCTACTATTCAGAACCAGAAGCTATCCACCATGTTCAGCCTCCCAGCAGCACAGATAACAAGTTATACCCAGTTGTACAACTTAGAATTTTAAAAGGTATATGAAGAAGATGAAAACAAAGACTGGTAACAGAAGATGAATATTAAAAGCATGGCAAATTCCTATAAAATAGTGTCATGAGTGCTGAAGCTCAGGGTGAGCTAAAGCTCTTAAAAATGCTGAAGCTAATAAAAAAGGACTCTTGAGGTATATTGCAGAAAATAGGAGGATGAAATAAGGAATAGGATGACTATGTGGAGTGGATAAAATGATTTTTAACTGACCAAAGAGAGAAGGCAGAGCTAGCAGCTTGTCTGATTTTACTTCTGCATGAAAAGTATTTATACTGGAATAACAAAAGGAAAATAATAATAGTGGTAATAACAATAGCTAGCATTTATATAGTGCTTTCATGTCTAGAAATCGGTAGTGAATGGCCTAGTAGATAGGGTGCCCTGTCTAGAGTCAGGAAGACATCTTCCTGAGTTCAAATCTAGCTTCAGACACTTACTAGCTGTGTCACTCTGGGCAAATCACTTTCTCCTGGTTGCCTCCATTTCCTCATCTGTCAAATGAAAAGAAGTATCTCCAGTATCTTTGCCAGGAAAACCCAAAATTGGGTCACCAAGAGTTGGACATTACTGGAATATAACAACAAATGCTTACAAAGCACTTTACAAATTTTATCTCATTATAAAAAACAAAACAAAACAAAACAAAAACCATGTCCTCTTTTTTGGTTATGTTCCCCCTTGACATGAAATTGATCTTCTTCAGTCCAGAGATGGGATTCATTGTGGGGAGATGAGTTCCTGCCTGGTCCACAATGAAACACTAACATTTTTAGACCTGCTATCTTGGGGTCTTTATTTATGTGTTTTTCCATATCTATGAACTCACAGTGCTTTACTCTTTCCTTATGTTTCTTAAGAGTTCTATCATCCAGTGGAAAGAGTGCTAGATTGGGTATTAGGAAATCTAACTCTGCCTCTTTAGCTGTGAGATTTAGGCAAATCATTTTCATTCTCTGGACCCCTATTTTGTCATATGTAAAATCAGAAAGGATTAGATGAGAGTTAAGATTCTTTCAGCTCCACGTCTGTGATCCTACAATTCCATCATCTCTCTAACCACAAGGCCTTTGATTCAAGTTCCAAGGACCTTCATGGCAAAGCATCGACTGTGCAGCAACGACTTAGAGGCAGCTATGTGATACAGTGGATAGAGTTTGGGGGCCTGAAGTCAGGAAGACCTGAATCCAGGCTCAGACACTATCTAGATCCTGAGCTAGTCATTTAGCCTCTATCTCAGTTTTCTCAATGTTAAACTGGGGCTAAAAGTGTTTAGCACAAAATTCTCTGGCAAATTAGTAGCCACATAATAAAAGTTATTGAATTAAATTCAAATCCCCATCAGACACTTTTTATCTGAATTGGGCAAGTTACTTAATCTGTCAGTTTTCTCAGCTTAAAAATGGGGCTAATAATACTATCTACCTTTTAGGATTATTGTAAGATCAAATGAGATAATATTTGTAAAGTGCTTAGGGCAGTATCTGGCACATAGAAGTGCTTAATAAATGCTTGTTCTTTTTCCCATTTGGACTCTACATATTCCAAACCAATAATGCCTACCATGTGGAAGATTTGTTGCTAAGCATTGAGGACATAAAGACAACTTAAATTTTAAAAATTTTACAGTTCCAAATTCTCTCCTTCCTTCCAACTCTCTCCCACCCATGAGAAGGCAAGAAATATGATGCACATTATACAGATAAAATCATGTAAAACATATTTTCACATTAGACATGTCCCAAAAAAGAAAGAAAAATAAAGTGAAGAAAAAATGTACTTTAAGATACATTCAGAATCTATCAGTTCTCTCTCTGGAAGTAGGTAGATTTTTTTTTTTTATCATGAGTCTTTTGGAATTGTCATGGAATATTGTATTGATCAGAGTAACTAAGTTATAATGACAGTTAAAAAAAATATAGCAAGACCTCAATAGAACCTTATGTTCTATTGGTGGTGATGGTAGGAGAATATGTTAATTATATGCAAATAATTTGAGGAAAGAGAAAACATTAACAACAAAGAAGATGAGAAAAAGCATCTTCTTCTATGAAGGAAATTAACACTTTTAGGAGTAGACGTGAGAAGAAAGAGCATCCAGGTATGGAAACTAGTCAATGAAAGAGTGTAGAATTCTCTTCTATCTAGAGTATCTAGTAGCTCTATTTGATTTTTTGAGTGGGCATTTATCATGAATTTATAAGCCCAGAATTGTCTCTAATGCCATTACATTAATTACCTCTACCCTGATTTCATTTAGATATTCCAAGGCGCAGTACAAGCCTAAAGGACAAACCCAACAATTGATGACAATAGCTTAAGGCCAGGGTTCTTAACCTTAATACATTTTAAAGCCTTGAAGGATTTGGAAGGTGGTGTGTGTGTGTGGGGGGGGGGACTACATCTTTATTTCTACTAACCTCCAAATGAAAATTGGCATTTCACTCAATTATTTAAAAACATGATTCTGAGAATGGCTCCACAGGCTTCACTAGACTTTCCAAGAGGGCCATGACAAGAACCCCTAGCCTAGAAAGATCATACATGGGCTCCTCAGCCTTAGAAATTCTTTGAGGGAAAATGGCCCAAAGGGCACAGACATCAGGAGTTTAAGGGACCTGGGAATTCCACACCACACACACTCCACACCCCCCTGATTTCTCAAATCTTGCTAAGGCTAGTTATCTTGCTATGGTTGGCATGATGACTTAATTGCCCTCCTCCTCCAGGAAACCCTCCTGAATTTCTCCAGTTACAAAAGAGCTGTCTTTTTACTGAATATAGAGTATTTTCTTCATCTTTCTCTCATACTTTTCCTGTATCATTTATGAGGAGTTAAGTCAATGGACATAGCTCTGCAGATACAAAGAAAGGCAAAAAGTCCTTCCATTCAAAGAGCTCACAATCTAATGGAAGCAATTATATATAAACAAGATATAATCCAGATAAGTTGAAGATAACCTCAGAGGGAAGGCACTAACATTAAGGCATAAAAGAAGGCCTTTTGTAGAAGATGGGATTTTAGCTGAAATTTGAAGAAAGTCAGGGAAGCCAGGAGGTGAAGAGGAGGAGGGAAAGTATTCTAGCCTTGGAGACCAACCAATGAAAATGCTCAGATGAGGCTTGTTTAAGGTACAGAAAGGAGGCCAGGGTTACTGGATGTTCTAATAAGTGTGGATTGGGGAGTAAGGTGAAAAAAGAATGGAAAGGTTGGAGGGGGCAGGATGGTAAGTAATGAGAAGCTTTACAAGCCAAATAGACAATTTTATATTTAATTGTAGAAGGAAGAGGGAGGTAGTGGGATTTTTTGAAGGGGCCGGTATGTGTATGACATGGTCATGCCTACTCTTTAAACTTCAGTTCCATAATATGGCCGGTGAATGGGAATGGAAGGAATGGAAACAGAGAGGAATGAAGACACAAGAATGGGGCAAGTCTGACATAAACAAGATAATATTGCATAAAACCCAAGGATGCTCTGGAGAGAGAACTTAATGCTGTTCATGAAAACAGAATTTTAGATCTGAAAGGGACAACAGATCTCTCTCCCAGTTTTCTTGTGCTCTGAGATTTTCCAGAGCAGGACTATCTTTCTCACTTTACACATTCAAATTTGTCTTATTATTCTCTGCATCACTATTTTTCTCCCCACTACTAAACTGTGGGCTTCCTGAAGTCTGGAGTCCTCGTATCTCTTTCAGTTTGACTGTTTTAGAGACTGTGGGATGAAAATGGACATTAGATCTGGAAGAGAATCCCTCCTCTCTGTGAACAGTGTAAGGACCATTTGGTCAGAATATTACAAATTGATTTGTCTTCTATACAGCATGTCTGTAAATAGTCATCTTCTTGCTTTCCCCCCTGTTAAACTGTGAGTTCCTCAGGAGAAGGAACTGTCTTTTGCCTTTCTTTGTAACCCCAATGCTTATTACGGTATCTGACACATAGTAGGTGCTTAATAAATACTTGCTGGCTGACTAGGTAAGCTCTTGATGCAATATTAGCAGAAGTCGCTCTTCTCAATTTTGCTTCTCTGTTTTTTCCTTGTTAATAGGAAGAGGTCAATTTGGGGCCTCTGGTGGGGAAAAAGTTATTTCTAGAAATAATTCTGACAAAACAAAATTAATCAATAAAAGGACTTTAAGACAAAAAAAGAAGCATAGACTGGAAATATAGGTTGAATGCAGATTGTGGAGAATTTTAAATGTGGCATTCGTCCCCAGGGAGTCATTAGAATCTCAGAACTGTGGAGGAAAAGGGACTGAATGAATCAAGGATGGCAAGCTCTTCATTGAGCAGAGAGGATAGCTAAGATTCAGAGAGGGAATAGAACCTTGTCAGCAATTGAAAAGGAAGTTACTAAAATGACAAGTCAGGCTAGAGCTCCCCTATAATTTTTAAACTAGATTTTTGATTTCCATGGTATAGGGAACTTCCAATGAAGAATCTCACTGATGGTCTATGGATATAGCACTGAGACTAGAATCAAAAAGAGCTCCATTCAAATCTGACCTCAGACTAGTTGTGTGATCCTCGGCTAGTCTCAACTATTTTCTTTAAGGCCAGCCCTACTCACATGAATGAGGCAGATATGTGGATTCCTGTCCCAGATGCACTTCTCACTTTTTTTTTTTTGTGCTGGAATTTGTACCACAAGTCTTACCTTCTAGAAACATGACATTTAATTGAGCTACATCACTATGAGCCATCATGAGTCATAGACCATGTGAGATTGGGAATCAGAAAACCTGAGGTCTAGTCATGGCTCCCTCACTCCCTCATAGGCTACATACAAGAGGAGACTACTATAAAAGGAGGAACAAAACCATTGGTTTAATCTGAAGATCATTGGCTTTTTTCTCAATAGTATTTTATTTTTATAAATACACATAGTTTTCAAAATTTTTTTATTTTTAAAATTTATTCATTTAATATTTCCCCCCAATTACATTTAAAACAATTTTTAACATTTGCTTTAAAGTTTTGAGTTCCAAATTCTCTCCCTTATCCTCAACCCAACCCCCATTAAGAAACCACATGTCAAATTTTGCAAAACATTTCCATAAAAGTCATTTTGTAAAAGGAAATATAGATCTTTCTCCACAAAAAAAAACTCTCAAGAAAAATAATTTTAAGACAGAGACAGAGACAGAGAGACAGAGATAGAGACAGAGAAGAGAGAGAGAGGGGGGAAAGAGAAAGAGGAAAGAGAGAGAAAGAGAGAGAGAGAGAGAGAGAGAGAGAGAGAGAGAGAGAGAGAGAGAGAGAGAGAGAGAGAGAGAGAGAGAGAAGAGAGAGAGAAACAGAGAGAGAGAGAGAAACAGAGAGAGAGAGAGAGAGAGAGAGAGAGAGAGACACACACACACACACACACACAGAGAGAGAGAGAGAGAGACAGAGAGAGACAGAGAGAGACAGAGAGAGAGAGACAGAGACAGAGACAGAGACAGAGAGAAAGAGGGAGACAGAGAGAGAGAAAGCACTTCAATCTATATTCAGACCTAATTAGTTCCTTCTTGGGGTATGGATAGGATTTTTCATAAGTTCTTCAGAATATCCATAGATCATTGTACTTCTTTTTTTTTCTCTTTAATTTAATTTTAAAATTTCTTTGCAACTTACTTTTTATTGAAGCTTTTTATTTTCAAAACATATGCAAGTTTAATTTCAACATCCATTTTTGTAAAATGTTATGTTCCAATTGTTTTCTCTCACTCCTATACCTCCCCGACCAAGACAGCAAGCAATCTGATATAGGTTAAACAAATCACTAACTTTTAAAAATTGGAATGCGGCCCTCTCCTCACTCCAACTAGTGCTACTAAACTTCTCCAACTCTTTTGGTTAAATCTTTGTAAGAATCTTTAAGTGAAAATTATTCCTGTGACCCTTTCACCTTCACATAGGGCCAGTTCTAAATGATCATGCAACTATTGGGAAAGAAATTATCTAGGCCTCTGTTCCTTAATCCTCACTCCATCAAATGGGCCAACTGATTGGGAATATATATATTCTGCCTTCCTTTTTCCCTTTACTAAGACAATCACCTCTTCCAATATTTTCTTTGAGAAAGGCAGGATCTAAATTTTGTCTAAGTCCCCACAGCATTGAGGATGAAGTGAGAATTGCTCATCAAAGAATTACTTTTGTTGAGTTTAATTCAGGGAGAAAAAGAAGAGGATAAAAATAAGGACAGGAAGATGAGATGAGGAGGTGGGGAAAAATAGATGAAGGGGAGATAAGGAATAGTAATATTAAAGGAGGAAAAGGATGAAGAGAAAGGAGGAATAAGAAAATGAGGAAGAAAAGTTGAAGAGGAGGAGGAAGAGTAAGAAAGATTAAAGATATGAAAAAGAAAGAGGAGGATAAGTGAAAAGGATGAGTAGGAAAAGGAGGGAAAATAGGGGGACAAATAAGAAGAGAAGTAAGATTAAAAAGGAAGGGGAACTGAGGTAGAAAGAATGATGAAGAAGAAAAGGAAAAGGAGGGAAAGGATGAATAGGAATAGGGGGAGGGTCAGGGAAAGAATTAGAAGATGGTGATGAAAAGAAGGGGAAAAAGGAATAGAAAGAGAAAAATGAGGAAAAGAAGAAACAGGAAGAGGAAGAGGAAGGATAGGAAAGAGAAAGGAAAAGCAGAAGTAGAAGAGGAGGAAGAAAAGAATATGAAGAAGAGGAAGAGGAAAAAAGGTTTCAGAGATATAAGGGACCTTAGTTCAACCACCAAGCAAAAATAGTACTCTCTGCCTCAACTTCTTCTCAAGGTTTTTTTTTTTTAGAATCAAAGGATGAATGCAAAACATTTGGCATCAAAGAACACTATGTTGACAGGGACTGGTAATATAGATGATAATATAGGCCCACCTGTGATTTTTCCAACATCACATACTCCCTCAACTACATGATTTTTATTTTTTAAGCAGGAATTGTACTTCCTTTGTCTATTAATTTAGAACTAATAATTGTCTTCTGTTAACTGTCAAGGGACAGTTGGCCCCTTGATGGTAAGAGGCCAGCATTCATAGGAGAAATTCATAGTGATTCTAGAATCCTCATGAATTCACTTTCGGAGAGAAAAAGAATAACTAAGGAAAAAGGATGTTTGATCTTGAAAAGTCAAGCGATTTTCTTCTAGGTCTTTATAACTATAAAAAAATGTATCCTAGAAGTGGGAGGTATTATTACAGATGAGGAAACTAGGATCTATAGGTGATAAGTGATAGTTGCCAAGACTCCTAGCTTCCTATCTGTCTCATTCTGTGTCCATTTGTCTTTGGGGAAAAGATAAGGAATCACAAAAGTTGGCAAAAAGTTCAGAGGCCAACTAGCTGAATTTTAATGTGCAACTCTCCCTACAGCATCTCTGATGAGTCGCTATCCTCCATGAGAACAGTGATCACATTCCAATTTGGAAAATTCTCATTGTTAGGAAAATTTTCCTCATATGGAGTAGAAATCTGCTTCCCTGGGAGTTCCAACTATTGTTTCTGTTTCTGTCCTTTGGAATTAAGCAGAATAAGCTTGATCCTGTTACACAGGATAGGCTTTCAAATGCTTGGGGGAAAAAAAACCCATTATGTACAACGTCTCCTTCAGGCAAAACATATCTCATGGCTTTAATCAAGTTTCAGTTTGACAAGATGTCTTTAAAAATTCTTATGATATGACCTACAAGCCCTTCACCATCCTTAAATCTTCTGAATATTGCCTGACTTTCCAATTCCTGCAAAAAAAATTCAATATACTGTTAAAGGGATTGTTCATGAGAATATAGAAAAGGAAGCAGTGATCATGGAGTCTAATGTAGCTAAAATGTGGTTAACAGAAATGAGCAAATTCCTCCAGGTGAGTTTTAATAATAGCAGTATGTGACAAATACAGCTTCATGGTCACAATTCTTTAATTAATGAGGTTTTTTTTGGCTTCCATATCCTATTACTGACTTACATTGAGCTGCTGTCCATTAAAATTTCCAAACTTTCTTCATATTAACCAATGTCTGGTCATTCTGAACATCTCCTAATTGTAAAATTGATTTATTGAATCCCAATGTTAAGATTTTTCATTTATCCCTATTAAGTTTTATCTTATTAGGTTTAGTCCAATATCTTAGTCTTTCTGACTGACCACAAGGCTGTCTTTCTGGATCCTGAACTCTAAACTTCTAACAAGTTAACTATCCCTCTCAGTTTTGTTTCATTTGCAGATTGTATAAATCTGTCATCTATACCTTTGTGTAAGTCAATGATAGAAATGTTAAATAATACAGATTGCTACATTCTTAGAAATGTGCTTTCAAGTTGACCTCAAACCACTGTTTAGAAGACATTTAACTAGCTCTGTCTTTTCTACAAGGATAACATGAAAAACAATGTTATCATATACTTTGCTAAAATTCTAATTAAGCTGGATCTACTGTGTTCTCTTTATTTTTCTATCATTCAATAAATTTTCTGTCAACTCTTCATGACCCATTTTTGGAGTTTTTTTGGGCCAACATACTGGAGTTCTCCAGTTCATTTTACAGATAAGGATACTGAGGCAGATAAGGTTAAATGATTTACCCAGAGTCACATGGCTAATAAGTGTCTAAGGCTAGATTCGAACTCAAGAAGATGAATCTGCCTGGCTCTAGATCCAGTGCTCTATTCAAGGTACCACTTAGCTGCCTTCTCCTTATCTATCAGTATAGTAAATAAAGACATTAGGTTAATCTATCATGACCTATTGTTGATAAAGCTAGGTCTTGTCAATGATGGTTTCCTTTTCTAGATGTTTACTAATCGATCACCCAGCATGAAATGCCAGCATCAAAGAAAGCACTATGCTTTATGAACAAAGCAGAATTGCAGTAGCTCAAAGGAAACATGACATGTATAAATTTAGAGACGTTTCTAATTCAAATGTCCATATGGACTATTTGTGCCTGGTCTGAAGTAAATCTACTTTCTATATTCATATTGTTGTAATTAGCCACAGTCAAACACATTGTACCTTGATGTCATTTGGGTCTCCAAGAATGAAGGACAACAGCCAGCCAACCAATCAACTAATAATCCCTTCACTAGAATGTACTAGAACTTTTCCAGGAATTGAAGTCAAGCCCTCTAGTTTCCACCTTTTTTGAAAATCAGAAGAGAAAATGAACATTCTCCAGAAACAAAACAAAAAAGCATCCAAGAGCACTCCCCATGATCTTTCAAAGAGCATTGAAATTGACAGCTCCTGAGCAGTAGTTTGCCAGAACCTGGTGTCTTAAACTCCTTAAGGAGAGTTAAAGAGTTTATACCATTTTCTTGATAATTTTGGATTTCTCCTCCCCAGCAGTTTTGTTTGCTTTGTTCTTTGCAATTCAAAGAACATTCTCCTCAGCAGGGAGAAGACAATAGAAACAAGAGAGTGCTTGCCTTCGCTCTAAAGACCACTATCTTTGTCCCAACCATGGAGCAGCAGTCTCCTACTTTCTCTGATCCTCCTCTTAATCTTAGTAAAGTTAAAAGAAGGACCAGGGAAAAAAGGATGAGGTGAGGAAAGAGCATGGGATGAGGGGAAATGAGGCAGAAAGATACAGAGGAAGGAGAGAATGAAGCTATTCCTGGTTTATTTCCAGAATAGCCTCTAAGGAAACTTGTCCTTATGTTTTATTTCATCACTGCAGCCTCTTAGGAACGAGAGGTGTATGTATGTGTGCATTTGTGTGTGTGTGTGTGTGTGTGTGTGTGTGTGTGTGTGTGTGTGTGTAAATGAGTTTGTATAAATGAATGTAATATGAACATATCTTTCTGATTTGTGGACTGGGTGTGAAGAAGGGTTGATCATATGTATACACTCAATTTACTTAATTCTATTTTTCTTTATAGTGACAAGACTAAATTAAAAGCAATTTATTTAAAGATTTCCCCACATAGACTTCTCACTGTCTTCCACTAGGTTCCACGAAGGTGTTGTTAGGTGTGAATATATGTGCTTTATATATATATATACATCTAGAAAAAATGAAATATTAATTAATAAAAAAGCTTTTATTATTTTCCAAGTGCTATGCTAAGTCCTGGGGATATAAATACAAAAAAAAGAAAATAGAGTCTGCCCTCAAGGAACTTATATCCTAACACAGAGAGATGATATCTAGCTATATATAGCTAGCTTTTTATGTAGTATCTGGATCGATGTTCCAGGACAGGAATAATCCAATTCATACACAATAAGAACTCCAGGGAGCCTAATTGGGGGGGGGGGGGAAGAATAGTAATGTTAAGTTAATTAAGTAAGCAATGTGTGCTAATACTACAGATAGGTAGATAGAGAGATAGATAATCAATAGACAGATTTATAGATAATTGATGAATGGATGGTTAAGTAAGTAGATGGATAATTGGATGGATGGGTAGATAGAGCAATCAATCAATCGATAGATAGATAAAAATGAATAGACTTTTGGGAAGGTTCAGATCTAAGATTTCATCGGTGTGGGGAACTTGTTGTGTGGATGCTTACCACCACCACCACTAATAGTATACTGTTTAACAACTTAGAATGTTGAAGTTAGCCGGGGACACACAATATAATGTGCTGGCATGTTAAGTCTTGGGTTCAAGTGTCCCTGACATATATTGGCTGCATGGACTCAGGAATGCATTCAGTACCCCAGCCAATGCACTAAGACCATACTTGCAGAAGCTGCTGATCTGCATGGGTGATTTCTTCACATCAATGAAGTCACTCTTCTGGACCTTCCTCCCCACCACCTGCAAAACAACAACAGCAACAATAACAATATTGCCTGTAGCTTTTCTATCTCAACCTTAGTACATATTCCTTATCTATTCATGCCATTTCTTCTGCTAGGTTCTATGGTGATACTGCAGTATGTGAATTGTGGTTTGCCCAGCTCCTATCCTGGATATTGATCCAGATGCTATATCTGAGTTGTGGGCCAGAGCCTCACAGCTGCTTGATCCTCTCCCTTGCTGAATTTGCCCAAGAAATCACAGACAAAAGACTTGGCACTCAGAACCCTCTGGCCTGCTGCCTCGAATGCAGAGGCTGGCTTTGGCTGGAACCAGGTGACAAGTCTGGCCAGAGTAGCCAGGAACTGAGTTAGAATCCTCCCCATGGAAGATGTACAAGCAGTTTGGGGGGAGGTTGGGGGAGTGAGTCTTTCCAACTTCCCTTGCAGAAAGCCCCATTAGCTTGCACAGTTGGGGGAAAAACAAAACCACTAATCACCATTCGAAATGTTCATGCCATTTCCCATCTGGTATGTAGAATTGGAGCCTCTCTGGAGTCGCTGGGAAGGGAAGCAGATGGGCTGGGTGTGGAGTGTGCTTCCCCCCACGGGCACTGGGGATGAAAGGAAGAGACTTGGCATGGGAAAAGGGATTGAGGGGAGGGGAAGGCTGGTACTATGGTACAATTGCTTGCAGGGTCTTGGAGGAGCCCTGTCCTAACCTGAAGAAACTTAAAGAGAATCCACAGAAATCAGAGGTTGTGGTCACTTAGACATCTGGTAGTTACTAATCTGGCTTTTGGGAGTCTGTCTCTTTCCCTCAACCTTTAGAAGACCAATCTGATCTTTGGCTTGGAATCCCAAGCATTAGGGATAATGAAATAGTGCACAGAAAATTTGGATATGATTAGTCTACTTTGTAGAAAGAACATTGGATCGGGAGATAATAAACTTGTGCTCTCATTCTAGCTCTGACACTGACAGTATAACCTTGGGTCCGTAATTTCCCTTCTCTTAGTATCCTCGTGTATAAAATGAAGAGGCTAAATTAGAAGACTTTTTAAGATCCAGCTCTAAATGTTTTATGATTGTAGGAATTCTTATTGTATAACTAAAAGTATGGCTTGTTGTGCCAACAAAGACTTTAAAATCTAAGAGGACATATGAAACAGACAAATAGAAAGTACATATTGAAAAATTATGTAAATGTATTGAAGCAAAGTCTTGAAAGGAAATTCCCTACAAATGATGAAAACCTTTATATTATTTTTCTATTCACAGATGTCCTGATGACATTGTATTA
This sequence comes from Sminthopsis crassicaudata, assembly GCF_048593235.1. Classification (NCBI taxonomy): domain Eukaryota; kingdom Metazoa; phylum Chordata; class Mammalia; order Dasyuromorphia; family Dasyuridae; genus Sminthopsis; species Sminthopsis crassicaudata. The sequence goes on along the minus strand of NC_133619.1, from coordinate 590,077,849 downwards.
AGCCCTAGAATGCTACTAGATCTCTTTAGAAAAATTCATAGTCACTTGAGATCCGATCCACAAATTAAAAAAAAAAAATGAAGGGAAAATGTCCATTGACTAGATTGTGATATATAGTTAGATGTCCAAACTTTCATCTGGTTCATTAGTTTATCTACTGCATTGCTGATTGCATTGAACATTGAGATTATTGGATCTCTTTGGTGAGATACATAATCACTCAAGAGATATCAGATGAGCTAGTTTATACAGGAAAAATGAAGTGTGTGAAAAATACACTAGTTTTTAACTAATGTATGACTAGTTTTTGACATATAGTTATACAAATATGACTAATTTGTAAATAGTTATATAAATATAATCTACAGTTATATAAAATACATAAATACAATAGTTTTTGACATACAGTTATATAGGTAACTTCTTCCCTTCACCTGGACCATTATCTTGGACAAGCACTATCAATGAATAATCAGCAAACAGATATAGTTCCTCTTATAAGCCAGATACCCTTATAGATTCTGGACATACAAAGGCAAAAACAAAGCAGTTCTTAAGAAGTTAACATTTTATTTGGTGAGACAACAATATAGTCACATATAAATAAACAAAATACTTACTAAAATTTACACATACCATAAATACAACGATGAGCTTGGCTGAATATTGAATAGGATGAGAAAAAACAGAGACATTTAAAAAGTTTTAGTATTTTCCTGATTTGCTATCTATCTCAAACACTCATCCTCCTTTTAATTAAAAATCTTTAAAATTAATTAGATAATTTTAACAATCTTTTCTTTTTAAATTTTAAGTTCCAAATTCTCTTCCTTCTTCCCATTTCCTCTCTCAATCTCTGAGAAGTCAATTATATATGTGAAATCATGCAAAACATAATTTTATATTAGCCATATTAAAAATTGCAAGAAAAATAAAGTGAGAAAATTATACTTAAATTTGTACCCAGAATTCATCAGTTCTCTATTAGGAGGTAAATGGTATTTTTCCATCATAAGTGCTTTTGAATTGTCTTGCATCATTGTATCAATCTTTCATGGTTGATTATGATTACCACATTTTTGTTATTGTGCATAATGATCTCCTGGTTCTTTTCATTTCATTTTGCATCAGTTCATATAATTCTTCCCAGTTCTCAGGAACCCATCCTGTTCATCATTTCTTGTAACACAATAATATTCCATCACAATCTTATGAACAATCTGTTCAACCATTCCCCAATTGATAGGCATCCCCTCAATTTCCAAGTCCATCACAAAAAGACCTACTATAACTATTTTGCACATTTAGGTCCTTTTCCTTTGATAAATCATTCCTTTTTTCAATGCCAATGTGGTTCTTCATTCTATGGCCAGAAATCATGGGATCTCCAATTTTGTGGGAAAATCAGTTTCAGGAGACTTAAAAGCAATTCCATCCAATTTAATTCAACCTTAATAATAAAACCAAGATACAGAATCTTATTAATATTTTTATGTGCACAAGAAGCAAAATATACGGTCCTTGCAAGCACATGGATGATTGGAAGAGGAAATTGATCAAGAAATGAGAGACAGAGATCATAAACTTGAGAGGCAGAATAGTATTGTGTAAAGAGCACTGGTTCTTGTGTCGAGGACTAGGATTCAAATTCTGTCTGAAGCTTACTAACTGTCTTGTCTCATACAAATTACGTAATATCCCTGGACTCTGTTGCTTCATCTATAAAATGTTTCAACTAAACTAACTTCTGAGGTCCTTTCCAGCTCTGAAATCTATGATTTTTTTGAGCTATAAAATGAATAACTGGATGTTCCATTGATATCTATAGAATATTAGAAATGAAAATGAAAGACCTCTAACACTTTAGTTGGAAGTGGCAATTTGGATAGCCACCAATACTTTTGGATGGAAATCTTCTATGGAAGATTTATGGAACTATATGAGCAAGATTAGAACGCATGAAGATATAGTGATCTGCAGTTATAGATCGAGAATCCAAGCTGATGAGAGCACAGATTACAAAATCAAGGAAAGGGAAGAATCAAGGATTGTGCTGGAGGGTTAGAGAATAGGATTATTAAAACTTGAGAGGCTTCTTGGAAGAACCAGTGTTTTGAGCTATGCCACAATGTATGATAAGAACTTCTGTGAGCTGTATATTGCAGGATGAGATGTAATCTCACTCACATGAAACCCCTTGAGCAAAGGTTTGGTGACAGGAAAATAAAGGATGTGGTACAGGGGACATTAAAGGATGATTCCCAGACAAGTAAAGGTTGGTGAAACTTTTGTAATTCTCTCTTCATGGAAGACTTTAAGAAGCAAGAAATTGTAGCTAGTTGATTTTCTAGCTACTCAGCCCTTAAATTTGACAGATACAGCCCTGGAATATTGGCTCTATTTTTGATTGCATAAATTTATCCAATATACAGAGTACTCAATGCTACTTAGATGCTTTTGTCCCTATGCCTGGAATGCCATTCATTCCTTTTGCCAACTATTAAATTCTTGCCCAGCCTTAAAACTGAGCTCAAATGTCCCCTTCTCTAAGAAATTTTCACTGATCTGCTTCTCTTCATCAATAATGACCTCCTTCACTTTCTTCTTTCTTCTTTAATTCAGTAATCATGCATTCTTTTGTTATACCTATCCAGATTTTCGTCTTGTCCTCTTATTTTCTCCCTATTGGACTGTATGCTCTATGAATGTGATGTAGCAGCTTGAATGTTGGACTTAGAGTCAGGCAGACATGAGTTCCATTTCTTCCTCCAGCAGTTATTGTGGTAGGGAAGTCACTTCTTTCTGAGCTTAATTTTCCTCATCTGTAAATGGGGATAATAATGGCACATAACTCACATTATTGTTGTGAAGATCAAATGAAATCATGTACATAGAAATCACAAACATGAAAACACTCTGTAAATGTCACTTATATAGCTGTACAATTAACAAGCATTTCTTTTCTCTCTCCCACTTCCCTTTCACTGGGGAGGAGGGGACTTTGTGACAAATATGCATAATAATCAAGAAATATTCTTCCTATTGACTTAGTCTAAAAATATGTCTCATTCTGCATATTTCATCTATTACCTTCTGTCATGAGATGGAAGTAGGGACAGTGAACTGACATTTACATATATATATATATATATATACACACACACATACATATGCATACAAGATAGCTAAATGGCATAAAGTGGTGGGTTAGAAGTCAGAAAGACTTGAAAGACTCATCTTTCTGAAGTCAAATCTGTCCTAAGACACTTACTGTATGACCCTGGACAAGTCTTGTTTGCCTCACTTTCCTCATCTGTAAAATTAAATGGAGAAGTAAATGGCAAAACACTCTAGTGTCTTTGTCAAGAAAACCCAAATAAGGTCATGAAATGATGAAATGTTGGACATGTCTAAAATATCTGAACAACAACAATATATGTATATACATGTAATATATATATATATATATATATAGTATACTATATATAGTATATGTAGACACACACACATATATGGCTATGCTTCAAAATGTCTGTCACTTCCCAATGACCTCTTCTTCAACAAAGCCATTTTTTCAATAAAAAACAAATTAATAATCATCCGTATATGACAATATGTTGAAAACACAAAGGATAGAATATTGGGCCTCAGATACTTACTAGCTGTGTTACCCTGTGTGACTTCTGCTTTTTTAATTTCCCTTAAATATAAGATGGAGATAATAATAGCACCTAACTCCCAAGGTTGTTTTTTTTTGAGGGTCAAATGAAATAATATTTATAAAATGCCCAGCACAGTGCCTGACACATAATGAGGATCAACAAATGCCCATTTCCTTCCTTCCTTCCTTCCTTCCTTCCTTCCTTCCTTCCTTCCTTCCTTCCTTCCTTCCTTCCTTCCTTCCTTCCTTCCTTCCTTCCTTCCTTCATTCCTCCCTCCCTCCCTTCTTCTCTCCCTCCCTCCCTCCCTCCCTCTTCCCTTCCTCCTTCTTAACAACATAAAGGATGATATATAAGCAAATTAGAAGAGCATGGATATTTTACCTGTAAGATCTATGGATAAAGGAAGAACTTATGACCAAATAAGAGATAGAAATCATTACTAGATGTAAAATGCATAATTTTGATTACAATAAATTAAAAGGGAGTTTGCAGAAATGAAATCAATGCAATCAATATTAGAAGGGAAACAGAAAATTGTAGACAATTTTTTATGGAAAGTTTCTCTGATAAAAGCCTCATTTCTCAAATATATAGAGAATTAAGTCAAATTTATAAAAGATGAGTAATTTCCCAATGATAAAGTTCAAAGGATATGAACAGTCAGTTTTCAAAAGATACCAAAATTATAGTCACATGAAAAAATCCTCTAAATTATTATTGATTAGATAAATGCAAATTAGAACAACTCTGAGATACCACTTATACCTATCAGACTGACTAATATAACAGAAAAGAAAAAATGACAAATGTTGGAAGGGATGTGGGAAAATAAGGACACTAGTGCACCGCTGGTAAAGTTGTGAACTGATTCAACCATTCTGGAGCATATTTTGAAACTATGACCAAAAGTCTATAAAATTGTGTATACCCTTGACCCAGTAATACCATTACTAGTTGTGTATCCCAAATAGATCAAAACAAAAGAAAAAGGATCCATATATATAAAAATATTTATAGCATCTCTTTTTGTGGTGGCAAACAATTCAAAAGTGAGGGGATGATCATTAATTGGTGAATGGTTGAACAAGTTGTGGTATATGTTTGTAATGGAATACTATTTTACTTTAATTAGTAGAACCGGGAAAACATTTTACACAGCAACAGCAACATTATATGATAATTAATTCTAATAGACATGCCACTTTTCAACAAGTGATTCAGGCCAGTTCCAGTGGTCTCGTGATGAAGAGAGCCATCTGCACTCAGAGAGAAAACTATGGATCACAACATAGTATTTTCATCTTTTTTATTGTTGGTTGCTTTCATTTTGTTTTCTTTTTCATTTTTTAATCTGATTTTTCTCATGCATCATGATAATTGTGGAAGTATGTATAAAAGAATTACATATGTTTAACATATCAGATTACTTGCCTTCTAGAGAAGGGGGTGGGAGGAAGAAAAGGAAAAACATTTGGAATACGAGGTTTTGCAAAGGTGAATGTTGAAAATATGCATATGTTTCAAAAAGAAGGTTTTAATTTAAAAAAGACTTTGGATCTTCAAAAACCAACCAAACAACAACAAAAACTATTGTACTTTAAGAAATGATGAACAACACACTTTCAAAAAACCTGTGAAGACAGACATGAACTGATACAAAGTAAAGCAAGCAAAATCAGGGGAATAGTGTACACAGTAATAGCAATATTGTATGATGATGAATTGTGAAAGACAGCTATTCTCAGCAATGTAAGGATCAAATATAGTTCCAAAAGACTTATGGCAGAAAATGCAATCTAATGCTATATACCTCCACAGAAAGATCAAGAATTACTTTTTTAAAAAATCTTTTTAATTTTTCTTGGTTTTTTTGGGTCCATATTTTCTTTTGCTTGGCTAATGTGGAAATATGTTTTGCATAATCACACACATATATTATATGTATATATTTATATATGTAAACTGTATCAAATTGCTAGACTTTTCAATGAGTGAGGAGGGAAGGGAGGAAGAGAGAGAATTTAGAACTCAAAATTTTATTTTTTTACTTTTTTAAAATATATTTTTAATTATTATTTTTATTAATTTTAATTTTATTTATTTATAATTTTTGACAGCATATATGCATGAGTAATTTTTTAAAAAACATTATCCCTTGTATTCATTTTTCCAAATTATCCCCTCCCTCCCTCTACTCCCTCCCCTTGATGACAGGCAATCCCATACATATTACATATGTTACAGTATAACCTAGATACAATATATGTGTGTAAATACCATTTTCTTGTTACACATTAAGTATTAGATTCCGAAGGCATAAGTAACCTGGGTAGATAGACAGTAGTGCTAACAAGAACTCAAAATTTTAAAACAGGAATGTTAAAATTGTTTTTGAACATGTAATTGGAAAAGATAATTTTTTTTTTAAATTAACGAAGACAGAGGGGATTGGATAGATAGGTTTCTACCAGTCTTCTAGACTCAAAATATCCACGGCTTATCTACAATTTGTATTTCACCCAGCCTTTACCTAGCACAGTGCTATAAACACTAGAGGCATTTAATAATTGTTTGTTGATTTTAATTGACTGTCAGAGATGGAAGGAACCTTAGATATAATTTATTTCAGCTCTTTCACTTTATAAGAAAAAATTTTGAGTCCCAAAGAGACAAAGGGAACCAGATAATTCTTGTTATTCCTTGTGTGACCTCAGTTTTTTTCATCTGTTAAATGAGGGGACTGGACTAAATTATTTCAAAGTTTTCTTCCAGCTTTGATTTGAATTGTGACTAGACCCTAGGCCTCTTGAGGATGCTTATTTAGCCCACCTTATTTGCTATAAAGAAGTCAATTCCTTGTCTTCTTTGTCTTGACTTTTCTCTTTTTAGCTTCTAGTCCCCCTCCCCTAGCCACATCTCCACTCTACGCCAGCATCTAATTAAAGGGGGGATGTAATTAAGGAAGAGCATGTAACACTACCATGTAATGGAACTGCACTCACTATGAAACCCCCTTGTGCGACCCTCCCTCCCCAACCACTCTGTTTCTAGCCCATAAATATTACATGATGAACATCCCAGTGAAACATCAAATTGTTTATTGCTTGATAAGCTGGAAAGCACTTGAATTAACCTCCTGCCTAAGTGGAGATAGGAATAAACCACAAGTGTCTAAGTGGAATAAGAGCACAAGACCGAGAGAGTACCTGTCTCTGGAGACCTAAAGGTTGTGATTTGATGAGTTTTGAGATCTGCAGATGATGGACAGAGGAAGGGAGGGCTGTGGAATAAAAACCACTTGTTGGGGGTGAGGCAAAACTATGGAAGCAAAGATGTAAAAGGAGAAGATCTCAGGCTTCTAGGCTTAAGCTGCTGTGTGACTTTGGGGAAATTCCTATCCATCTCTGGATCTCGTTTTCCATCTGTAAAGAGAGAGGCTTAGATTCATAAGCTATTGACCTGCAAAAATCCTGTTATGGATTCTGAAATCCATAAACTTGTTTAAAATGTTTCTTTGATAATTGGATTTCAATATAATTGGGTTCCTCTGTAATCCTATATCTTTTCATTTTTTTGCATTTAAAATCATTCGGAGAAGAGAACCACAGGTTTCATCAGAATGACTGCCAAAGTGGCACACACATAAAAAGGTTAAGAATCCTTGGAGATGTCCAATCTCTTTTTTTCAGCTTGAAATTTTGACATCCTTATTGGGCAACAGGCAAAGATGGGAGAGGAGGGATATTTCTATGCCTGGCTAAAGTGGAAGGTTTTGACTGAATTGTTTTTCTAACAAGAAGAGAGAAGGGAAACAGATAAAATAATAGAGGAAGACATCTGATTGGTTGGGACTCAACCATGTTGTTAGTAGGAGTCACAAAAGGATTTAAGATTAAGTAGGCTAGAAAGATGGAGAATTAGGGAGGGAAAAGAAACACAGATTTAGAGCTTGAAGGGAACTTAGAAGTCATCTAATCTTACTCCTTCATGTTATAGATGAGGAAACTGAACATAAGAGGAGTTTACCAGTTTCCTAGGAAATAGTTTATCCATGGTCCTATCAGTAGCAGGGTTTCAATCCAAATATTTATGATTATATCAACTTTCCCATTGTTCCTGGTTGATATGTGTCAGCTTATTCCCTCATGTACTCACTCCCCAAACATGTAATTTTCTGAACCAAAGTGTTCCTTCCTAGTCACCCCTTTCCTGTATGTTTTGTTTTCCCTGCCTTCTTCCATTAGAATATAAGTTCATTAAGGGCAGTAATTGCTTATTTTATTTTGTATTTATAACCCAATCACTTAGTACAGTGCCTAGCCCATAATAAATAATAAGATAAATGTTATTTCCTTCCTTTTTCCCACCCTCCCTTAGGGAAGGGGTAGGGTACTCTTGAGTCCAGCGCTCTGTCCACTATGCAATTCTGTCCCTCTTCAATCATTCCCAGGTTTTGAGGCTTCTTCAACTTTAAATTCCACTTTCATCATAAATATAATAGAAAGAGCATTCATAGTCAGCAAGACATGGGTTCTAAACTTGTCTGTGATATGAACTATGTGGCCACAAGCAAGTCATCTATTTCTGAGCTTCAGTTGCTTTGCTTGTAAAATGGGAATAATGATATCTGCAGGATCCTACCTCACAGGGTCCTTGTAAGACTCAAACGAGATAATATGGTGGTGGTAGTGCTTTTAATGCAGAGATAGGGAATGTGAGCAGTGTATAATATATAATCAAAGGGGGAAGTAAAAGAAAAACAGAAGTTTTTCACTGTCCAAATGGAAAGTACTGGGACTCCAGCTTCCAGAGAGGAAGGAAAGTCTGAATAATACTAGTTTTTTAAGAATAGAGGATTAGACACTTGGATTTGGAGTTGGAGGAATAGGAAGAGATTGAGCCACAATATGAAGGAACAAAATCCTAACTTTTGCCCTCTGCCCCTAACACGGATTATTTCAATGAGAGAGAGGTTACTTCCTTAACAATCTCAATATCTAATCTAAAGGCCTGTTTTGGTCCCTGTGCTAATCAGTAGGATGTACTGGGAACTTCAAAGGCTTGACACACTTATAACTTCATTTTCCTTTCTAACCACATGGTCATGTCATGAATTTAAAAGACAATGTGTATAGGCAGAAAAATGGGAGTTTCCTAAAGAGATACAACTTCAATTGTTTATGAACAGCTCTGATAATAAAATCATATGTTTTGTAGGATGGAAAACTTTCTTGTCCCTAGTATACATTGTTACCATCAGGACTTGCAGAGGAGTTAGTCTCTTTCACGTACATTATGTGGAGACCTAGATGTGAGCTACATTTTGAGCTTCCCAGAGGAAACCCTACATGAGAATTAAATGCCAAAAATAAATAATTTTTAAGAAGCTTTCCAAATTGTACCTGGTCCATGTAAACCCAGAGTTTAGAGGCACTGAGCTATGGTTTGCACTAAAATATGGTTTCCCCACATGAACATAATATTCAAGATCTGATTTAACCAGATCAGAGAATAATAGGATGAATATCCTCTACATTTTCAAAGACTGAATAGTGTTGAGATGAAGGCAGCCTAAGATCACAATCAAAATCAGTTCATATCTATCTAAGTTCATATCTAACTTCTGACACTTGCTGCCTCAGTTGTCCCATATAGGCCAATTAAATTTTTGATAATTACCTAAGGCATTCAGGGCACTTAGGTAGCATATGAAATAGAGTATACAACTTGGAGTCAGGAAGATCTAAGTTCAAATTCTGCTTTAAATCCTTACAAGTTATGTGACCTTGGGTTAGTCATTTAATTTCTCTATGCCCCAGTTTCCACATCTGTAAAAATGACTTCCAGGGTTGTTGTTAGGATCAAATTAATGCACTAAAAGCACTCTGAAAACCGTAACGTGTTGTATAAATATTAGGATAACAGCTAATCAGACTATAAATTCCAAAATAGTTGCAGACCTGCATTGACAGCACCCTAGAGTGATAAAATCACAAGTACATGGCCTTTAGAATACAATGGCAAAGCAGATATTAATACCTCTACTTTAATGTCTACTGATAAAAACACATCAATTTCCTATATTGAATCATTGGATAGTACAAAAGACTCTGGTGACGAGAACCTTCTTTTCTGAATCCTCAACAGTGATTGAAGCCCCAGCAGGAGCAATGTTAAACTGCATCTCCAGAAGATGGGGATCTCATCATTTCAGGTTAACAAGTGTGGGTTGAAAGTATTGCTACAGCAAAGGCTCCTAGGCTGTCTCCTTCAGGATCTTCAGGGAGATGGAGATCAAGGTGGTTGTTAGTAGCCTGCCAGTTGCTGCTTCCTCTCCACTCCCTTAGGATGCCTTACTTTTTCAGGTAGGCTGACTCACTTGCCCTATGGGTGACAGTGCAAGAGTATAAGGTAAGCTCCCTGAGGGCAGAGGCTGTGTGATTTTTTTTAAAAATATATTTCTTTTCTCAGCACTGAATAAAGTGCTTTATCAAAGTCAAAGTAACCTCTGAATAATATTTGTTCAATTGCATTGGATTCTCAAGAGCAGGTTCTGTCATGGTTATTTTCTTCTTTCTATAATGTATCAACCAGATTGAAACACAACTCTCCAGATGCAATCTTATTAGACCTAAGGAACTTGTACCTAAAACTTAAACACTTAGTAAATTGATGAAGTTGCCATTGTACTATTGTATTAGGTCTCTGAATCTGTTACATTATTTATAAAATGAAAGGGATGACAAAGATAAACTATATTCTAGCGAATTTAAACATAAATTCCTGGGAAAATTCTAGAATATGTTATTAAAGGAATTGTTAATGAAGTACTACTCTTTCTAGAAGCAACATGACTTCATCATGAACAGGCCATTCCAATCCCACTGATCTCCCTGAGTTCCTTTAAATCTCAACTAAAAGTCCAACTCCTCTCCTATTTTTTTTCTATATATAGCTTGTTTATACATATTTGCACATTGCCTTCCTCATTAGATTATAAACTTCTTGAGAACAGATATTGTCTGTTGCTTCCTTTTGTAGCCCTAACCCTTAGCCCAGTCTTAACAACTGCTTATTGATTTACTGACTAATTGATGACAGGATAACTAGTTTTGTAGATAAGATGAAAGTAATACATAAAATTTACTTAGATTTGAACAAAATATTCGAGTTACTCAAGTTACTCTTGTAGAAAAAAATGGGAAAATATAGACTAAATACGGTGTAATCACCTCTCAGATTGGCTAAGAGGACAGGAAGAGATAATGACAAATGTTGGAGGGGATGTGAGAAAACTGGGACACTGATACATTGTTGGTGGAGTTGTGAACTGATCTAACCATGCTGGAGAGCAATTTGGAGCTCAAAAAGTTCTCAAACTGTGCATATCCTTTGATCCAGCAGTGTTTCTAGTGGGCTTATATCTCAAAGAGAAATTAAAGGAGGAAAAGGGACCTACATGTGCAAAAATATTTGTGGCAGCCCTTTTTATAGTGGCAAGAAACTGGAAACTGAGTGGATGTCCATCACGGGAGAATGGCTGAATAAATTGTGGGATATGAACGGTATGTAATATTATTGTTCTATAAGAAATGATGAGGAGAGTGATTTCAGAAAGGCCTGGAGAGACTTAGATGAACTGATGCTGAGTGAAATGAGTAGAACCAGGACATTATTATACACAGCAACAACAAGATTATATGACAATCAATTCTGATGAATGTCACTCTTTCCAACAATGAGATGATTGAGGCCAGTTCCCCTGATCTTGTGATGAAGACAGCCATCTACACCCAGAAAAAGGACTGTGGGAACTGAATATGGTTCACAACATATCATTCTCACTCTTATTGTTGTTGTTTGCTTGAATTTTTTTTCTTTCTCATTTTTTCCCTTTTTGATCTTATTTTTCTTGTGCAGAAAGATAATTGTAGAAATGTTTTTACATATACTAGATTCAACATATATTTTAACATGTTTAACATATATTGCACTACTAGGGGAGGAGATGGGAAGAAGTAAAGCAAAAATTTTGAACATAAGGTTTTGCAAAGATCAATGTTGAAAAATTATCTATGCACATGTTTTGAAAATAAAAAACTTTAATAAAAATAAAATAAAATACCTCATCCACAAATATTTATAGAATATATGTATATGTTCATATATATGTATATATAATATATGCATATGTGTATATAGAACACAGTGCAACACTTTGTATTTAGTAGATGGATGGATATTCATTTAGTTAATTAATAAAGGGATTCATCATATAAAATAGAACATATGCCTCTACAGAAAACATGCATATGTATTCTATATATGTATTTATGTCATATATGTGTGTATATGTGTATGTGTGTGTTCTATAAATATACAAGCATGATATACTCATTCCTTTAACTTGATCCAGTCTATTACTCCTCAATTGTCCCCCTTCCCTTACTTCTTTTTGGCTGTGCATTTGCATACAACTAGATAGATGCCAAGTTAAAAAAAAATACAGTGTAATTAGATTGGAAAAGGGTTGAACATTTAACTCATAGTTATTATTAGTTCAGTATTAACATGGCAGAAAGTCTCTCTAATTGAGAGTCCCAGAGACATATGTTCGACCTTATTCCACTAAAAGATTCCATGAGTTATTTGGATAAAGGCATGGATGCCATTATCATTGGATTTTCATATAATACAAAGTAGGTAGGGTCAGCTAATATTCTGATTGACAATCTAGATCCAAAAAGATTTTGATAAATTTGAACATTGAACTAAATCTAACAAGATGACATATAATAAGGATAAATGGAAAATTTTATCCTCGGGTCCAAGAAATCAGTTACACAAAACCAAGTTGGGTGGGATGGGATAGGTGGCATCTAGAAAGTAGTTTAAAAATCCATAATTCTGTCAATGTGATTGATATTCCTTCCACTTTACACCTAGTTTGCAGATAAGCCATTTAATGGATGGTCCAATAGTTCTTGTGGCTGGTAGAATTCATCATCTGGTGACTAAGATTCTAGTGATGAGCTCTTCCACATTTAGTGATGTTGGGCCTCAGATGACATACTCTCAATCTAGTGCAGAGTTCCTTCTGTGCAGTCTTCATGGCTTGGTGATAAGTGCCAGAGCTTCCACTTCATTCAGAAAGCCAATGAAAATCCGGCAGAGCACTCTGCTCCCTAAAGATGAACCAGACTTAATGTGGGCCCCCAACTGGCTTTAGCCTATCTATAACTCAGAACTCCCAGACTCAGGGAATTTACCAGTCTTAGTCTCCCCAGTAGCAGGAACCACACAATCACCGTGTGCTTGATTTTCTATTCTTTAAACAAGACTTTATACATATTACCATAATGTGAATTAGGGGAAGTATTATTTTCCCCATTTTCCTAATAAAGAAACTGAGGCCCAGATTTTAAGTGGCTTGCCTATTTAATTCAGCCAATAATCAATAGAAGTCAGTGTTTCAAACTCATGTCTTTTGAATCACCCCAAATCCCCCTCTGATTAAACTATTTACTGGAGCTATATGGCTGCCAGAAAGAGAGTAAGAAGTTAAGGCAGTGTTGGTATAATGAACAGAGCACTAAAAATGAAACCAGGAAGGTCTGAGTTCAACTCTTACCCTCAGATATTTAATGCTGTTTGACCCTAGGCCAGCCGCTTTCCCTTCATTGACCTAATTTTTCTCTCCTGTAAAAGATTGGACTCGATGGCTTATAAGGATCCTTCCTGTTCAGAATTAATGATCTTATGGTGCTAAGGTTCTTTCTCATGTACTGACAAGTGCAGGACCCTTGGATAAGGACTTATAGAGAAGTAGATTTCACAGAAGCATCTTTTATAAAAACCCTTGATTTGACTGAGACTGAGTTTCTAAGGGTTACTTAAATACACCAGAGATTTCAAGCCTGGAGAAGAGAAGACTCAGGAGTTGCTGTAATGTTCCTGATGATAACTGTCATCAAGTATTTAAAAGATCATATGGAAAAAAAGGGTAGATTTGTTCTTTCTGGATCCAAACAACTAAAACTGAAACAGTGGGTGGAAGTTTCAAGGAGGTAAAGGCAGAGAGATACTTAACTAGTTTTATCCAAAAAGGGAACAGGCAGCTCCGGAAGATAGTAGGTATCTTCTCCCCCAACTCCATTCCCATTATTAGATTTTTAAAGAAATGGTAAGCCAAAACTTAGTTACAATGCTGCATGAGACCCTGAGCAAATCATTTAAATTCTATCTTCCTCAGTCTCTTCATCTATAAAATAGAGATAATAATAACACAGGTACCTCACAGGATTGTTGTGAAGATCAAGTGAGATGATGCTGTAAAACTTTACAAATCTTAAAATGACAAATCAATGCTAAAAGGGAATTCCTGTGCAAGTATGGCCCAGCTTCTTAAAATATGGTTTTTGACCCCACATGGGGTCTTGTAACTAAATGTGGAAATTGTAAAATTATGATTTATTATCAGCAAATGTCTTATTTGCATACCTAGTTTATATACCCATATACTCAGGGTCATATAAAAATTTCTCAGATGAAAAGGGGTTGCAAGTTGGAAAAGTTTAAGAAGCTCTGCTCTACAGCCACTCTTATGGTGGCAAGGAATTGGAAATTGAATGATTGTCAATCAACTGAGGAATGGTTGAATAAGTTTTGGTATATGAGTGTAATGTAATATTATTATTCTATAAGAAATGATGAGCAGGCTAATTTCAGAAGTGCCTGGAAAGACTTATATAAACTGATGCTGTGCGAAGTGAGCAGAACCAAAAGAACATTGCACACAGTAATAACAAAATTAAGTGCTGATTAACCATGATAGATTTACCTTTTCTCAGCAATACAGTGATCCAAGACAGTTCCAATATATTTGGGATAGAAAATGCCATTTGCATCCAGAAAACTATAGAGACTGAATGTGGATTAAAGCATATAATTTCCACCTCTCTTTTTTGTTTTCTTTTTCTTTCTTGTGGTTTTTCCTTTTTGGTCTGATTTTTCTGTCACAATATGACTAATATAGAAATGTGTTTTAAACTATCTTACATGTATAACCCATATCAGATTGCTTGCTGTCTTGGGGAGGAAGGAGGTGAGAGTTGGAGGAAGAAAAAAATTAAAACTCAAGATCTTAGAAAAATGAATGTTGAATTGTTGGTGGAATTGTGAATGAATCCAACCATTCTGGAGAGCCATTTGGAACTATGCTCAAAAAGTTCTTAAATTGTATGTACCCTTTGATCCAGCAGTGTTACTACTGAGCTTATATCCCAAAGAGATTTTAAAGAAGGAAAAGGGACCCACATGCACTAAAATGTTTGTGGCAGCTCTTTTTGTAGTGGCCAGAAACTGGAAACTGAATGGATGCCCCTCAATTGGAGAATGGCTGAATAAATATGTGAATGTTATGGAATATTATTGCTCTGTAAGAAATGACCAGCAGGATGATTTCAGAGAGGTTTGGAGAGACTTACATGAACTGGTGCTGAGTGAAATGAGCAGAACCAGGGAATCATTATACACAGCAACAACAAAATTATACAATGATCAGTTCTAATGGATGTGACTCTTCAGTAATGAGATGATTCAAACCAGGTCCAATTGTTCAGTACTGAAAAGAGTCAGCTACATTCAGAGTGAGAACTATGGGAAATGAGTGTGGACCACAAGATAGTATTTCCACTCTTTCTGTTATTGCTTGCTTGCATTTTTATTTTGCTTCTCAGGTTTTTTTTTTCTTTCTAGATCCATTTTTTCTTGTGCAGCACAATAACTGTATAAATATGTATATATGTATATATATATGATTTCATATATGCTTTAATATATTTAACATGTATTGGACTACCTGCCATCTAGGGGAGGGGATGGAGAGAAGGAGGGGAAAAGTTGGAACAGAAGATTTTTCAAGGGTCAATGTTGAAAAATTACCCATGCATATGTTTTGTAAATAAAAAGTTATAATAATAATAAATGAATGTTGAAAACTATCTTTACATGTAATTAGAAAAACAAAATACTATTCAGAAAGAGAAAAGAAGCATCTCTGATTTAAGGAACTTTCTAACTCCAGTACAATGATTTTCTGATTTTCCTGCATTTCTGGGCAAAAGGGACTTTGAAATTTCTCATCCCTTTGAGTTTTTTATTGCTTTTGTAGTAGAGAATGAATTGGACTAAAAGGGGTGTGCTGGGGATCATGTGGCTATCATTCCTCCCCATCACCACATTTCCCCATCTCCTTTGAAACTTCCAGGTTTCAGGGCAGCTAGGTGGCATAGTAGATAGAGCGTCAGTCCTGAAGTCAGGAGGACCTGAGTTCAATAGTGGCTTCAGACAATTATTACTTCCTAGCTGTGTGACCCTGGGCAAGTCACTTAACCCGAGTTGCCTCAGCAAAAAAAACAAAACAAAACAAAACAAAACAACAACAACAACAACAAAAAAGAAAGACAGAAACTTCCAGGTAGTCCAGGAACATGGAAATGATGAACTGCCAGGCTGCTTCTGGAAATGTAGATCAGTGCTAGAGGATACTTTTGAAATGACAAAGTGATTCCCTGCTCCCCAGTCTCATTGACCACTAAACTAAAAGAGGCAATAACTCTATGGATCTTTTAAAGGAAGAGACAGCTTCTGAGTTCTTTTGCTTTGATTCTTGTGTGTCAAGGAGTAGCCTCTGTCTCTAAATTTCCCAGATGGAGATAGATGGATGGGCTATGCTCCTTCTCCCTCCCCTGATGCTGCTCCCACATGGAGTATGGATTCCAGGCCCCTCACTTACTTTTCTCCTTTGTATTTTCTTTATTAGGTGATCAAATATTAGTTTCAAAGTAATACTAATGTATTTGAGAAATCCGAAGGTCCTGAGTCTACTAAGTGGAAATGGCTAGAGGCAGAGGATGCTTCTTCATTGGAGAAGATGGATGTTGAAAAGAGAATTATTTCAAGTTCAGACATTTTAATAGAAGACAAATTCTGGAATCTATTTAGACAGGGAGAGCTGAGGTGAAATGAAAAGTACCTGAGTAATCCTACAAACTACTATCTGAAGAGCTCTGAAGAGATTTAAGAATCTGCCTCCCAATAAATGTTAATCACCATTACAAATTGTCACTAGCTAAAACCCATCTTAAATATATTTTTGTCAAATATGTATTGTGGGTGCTCCGGGTTTATCATTCCTTTTGTGTGTGGGAGACAAACACCTGTCCCTTCCGGGATTCATGCTATATATTCAGTACCTTTTTAAATTCCTCTTTTTGGGGAAATCCTATTTATGTCTCTAACTGTAAGCTTTAAATTATTGATCCTTAGGACATTAGAATTGAGCTTTATATACCTAGAGAGTGTGAGAAAGGGGGAACCTAGGTTCTTTCTCATTAGTCACAGGACTGAAGTCAGTCTGACCGCATGGCTGGGTCCACATCAGAGGCACCTGTAGTGGAAAAGACAAATAGATATTCCCTGATAGAATGAATCCTGTAGATTGAATCCAGCTTCCATTGCCATTGAAAAGGATAGGCGTGTGTCTTAAAGGGAAGAGAAAGAAGCAAAGGAAATTCCTGGTTGAATTGATAAAAAGAAAATGAATTCACATTCACATGAAGAAGGCTGTTGGGAAATTATATAGATGGGCTGAAGCATCTGTCCATAGTGCAGTTATACACACGTACACACACACACGAGCATGCACGTGCACACACCAACTAGGTGGGGAAAGACAGGCTGATTCTAACTGATTGGCAAAAGCTGCTCCCTTTATCCACCAGCAGACTTGCTCCTGCGGCTTTATAGATAACAGTTTCAGCCGACAGCATTCATTCATTCATGTGCTCCCCCACCCCCTACTGGGCTGTTTGCCAAAGCCCCAGCCCTGATCCCACAGTGCACACTTGCCTGCCATGGGGGGCAGTGCATCTGTGCTGGGCAGGTGGCTTGTGAGCTCCCAGGGCCCTTGCCTAATACTGCCTTGCTGTGCCTGCCTGATGGTACTAGGGACCTGGGAGTCTGCTTCTAAACTGATGGGGGGAAAGGTATTGAGGAGGAAGGGGCAAGCCTGAAAATCCCCATTTTTCCCCCCTTTATGTTCAGCTCAGGAAAAACAAATTGTGGGCATGCGGTGTGTGTGTGTGTGTGTGTGTGTGTGTGTGTGTGTGTGTGCGCGTGTACCCTTGAAAGGTGAAAGCTGGGTTGATGGGCTGGAAGGAGGCTTGAGGTGAGAGCCTTTGTAGTGGGGCACGGAGCAGCACCAATTATAATGCCCAAGTGCTATCTAAGAAAAATAAGAGAAGTGAATGAAGACTGAGGTCAGAAGGGCCTTTCAGGATGAGAGGGATTTCTCACATGAATTCCCATTTAGCTTATATAATGGGGCTAATATTTACTACCCCATCCCCAACACCCAGGTCTGACCTCCACAGGAACTAGAAAAGGAAGGATTCTTCAAGATCAGCTAGACCAGCCTCTATATTTCAGAGAAGGGAACAGAGGCCCAGAAATAAATCACTTGCTCCACATCATAGGTAAGTAACAGAACCAAGATTAAATCTTTTGATTCCGAAGCTAGTGTTTTTTTTTTGTTTTTTTTTTTTTTTTTCTGCTATACTACCCTGATGACAAGGTAGGGGGAGTTAAGGTTTAGCTTGCTCACTTTTTCATCTGTGCAAATGTTTCACTTTTTTTTTTTACCCGACAATAGGTTGTCATGACTCCCACCACCCCCACCTGAATGCTCCATCCTCTCTCTCCTGCTCTCTTCTGTCCCCTCCAGAGAACCATAGGTGATGTGTTCCAAGACTGGCTGCCTGCCTGCCTGTCTCAAAGACAGAAACAAGCAGCTTACCTGTATGCCAGAGAGGCACAGGTGTGCTTGTGCTGCTTACCCAGCTCACCACCTGCCGGAATCTTGGCGGAGGGCAGACTTGGGATGGGATCCACGGAAAAGGCAGCCTGGCATAATTAAGAAGGAGAAAACCCTCCCCCCCAAAAAACAAAACAATGTTTTCCTTCCTCTCTCCCTCTCAGTTCATTTCTCTTTTCTCTTTTTTTCTTTTCTGTTGGCCCTAATTACTTCCCACTTTAAAATTCTACAGCAACTTGAATTAAGCTGGCCTCGGGCAGGGAAGTCTGGCAAACCCAGAGAAACTTGTTTGTTTGTTTTCTCATCACTCACAATTGGGTGTTCACAGCTCTCTTTTCAATGAAGGAGATGCCAGCCTCAGCTCGAGGCTTCTGCCTGAGGGAAGGGAAAAAGAGGGACCAGGGATGGACCTTTTTTCCCCCCCAGGTTAATCATTAATAAATTAAGACTTGGTTTTTAATCTCTGAGTTTGCCAAATAAATGGCATCTTCTCAATGGGTTATATCTTGGCATCCCGTTCAAAGCAGGGGCAGGGGACCCCAGTGAAGAGAAGACAACTAAAGAGTTAGGAAAGCCAATTTCTAAAACTGCTCATCTGTGTGTCCAAGTCCTTCTCCCGAGCCTCAATTTTCCCCTCTGTAAAATGTAGAGCTAGGGTTAGGTGAGCTAGAATCACAGAAGATTAGAAACCTTAGGTCCCATCATTTTTCAAAGAAGGAAATTGAAGTCCAAAAAGTTTCTCCCAAATGCCATTCAGTTCAATTGAAAACAAACATCTATTGTATCTCTACTACAGAATAGGCAACGAGAGTACAATGCTTCTCCTCAAGGACCTTATACTATCTATACTGGAAGAAGGCATGTACAGAAATAAGCAAACATAACATATATGCAAAGGTAATTTTTTTTGAAAGTGGAGAGCATTAATAACTTAATTAGGAGAAAATCAAGAAAGATCTCCTATAGAAGTTAGTTCTGAAGATGTGCTTAAGCCCAGCTTCTTAAATTGTGATTTGCAATCTGTAAGTGAATGTAGTGTTGCAAAATTATGATTTATTATCAGTAAATGTTTGATTTGTGTGCCTGTTTATATATTTTGGGTTACATAAAAATTTCTCAGATGAAAAAAAAAGTCACGAGTGGATAAAATTCAAGAAGTCCTGCTTTAAAGAAAGTCAAAAATTCTGGAAGGTAGAAGTGAAGACTAAGACAATCTGTACAAAGGTATGAAGTGGGAAAGAAACATATACAAGACAATGCAAGCAGACACATTTTAATAAGGATAGCAGAACCAGCCACTGGTAAAACCAAGAAATCCTTATGGTCTGACCTGCTCCAGTCTGTTTTTTTCTTGCCTAAACTCTAAGCCCATTCCAGCTGTTACCTTCCAGGGTTCCTCAATGCTTTCTTCTGGTGAGGACAAAAGTTAGTAAATAGATGCACTGTGTTCCCAGTAAACACTTTCCTGTTCCAATCTCATAGGACAGAAGAAAGAGGCTGTGCTTTCCCTATAGAATTCCTCTCAAACATGAAAGGATCAATGATTACTTGAGCTGTTGGGTACAACTCACTTATTTTTAGGAAAAGGGTTTGAATGTTCCCAGGTGCCTGAATGATAATTCACATCTAAGGAACTCTTTAATGTTTTCAAAGTACTCCCTTCACCATGGTCCTTTGAAGTGGCTAGTAATAAAAAACATTATTGTCTCTATTTTTCAAACAAGGAAACTGAGGCACAGAGAAGTAAAGTGAGTAGTCTACAATTGCATAGCTAGTGATGGGATTTGACTCTCCTGTTCTTCTGAATGTCATCTTAGGCTTATCTTTGCACTAAGCTAACCCTGTGACTAGAGCGGCCCAGTCAGTTCTGTTTCCTTTCTTCTCCCATCCAGGGGAGGTGCTGAATATACTTCCAGCCCGAATCTGTGGCTCTTACATTATGTATAAATACAAACAAGAGCACAGTGTACCATTTACTCCGCAGCTAGGACTGCGCCTGAACTATTGAAACGCAGATGTCGTCGGCAGAATAACATCTCTCTAGTGGCTTGTCTCCCTGTCTACCTCACTGTCGAAAAATAACTCGCAGTGCTGGGTTAAGCTGACAATAAACACAGGAATTGACTTCGGTGGGAATGAACTCACTTGACTGTTGACAAGAATCGAAGGCAAGACTGCTCTTCCTATGGCCCTGGGTAGGACTGCTGTGACTGAGGCTGATGAAACCTGGTTGTATAATAATCTAGTACAAGAGACGGGGGCTGAGAGCCACCAGGCAGGTCCCAATGTGGTGGCAGCTGTTGGTGCTTCCAGTAGGTCCTCAAAGAGAGTTTTCATGATGACACCTGCTAAAGCCTGTTCCTTTGCTTGTCCCCTGGTTTTGCTTGTTTTTTAAGTGAAGCAAGTACTATAGGCTGAAAAGGATGGATGAAAATATCATGCTTTGTCTTTGCTTTAGCAAATAGCAAACAGTTTAGGAGAGAAACATTCTTGTGCCTTTGTCTATGACTATCATGATGGCCCTAAAAAGAAAGAGTGGTCTAAATGTACCATGTGGTATAGTAGGAAGAATACTATTTCTAGAATCAGAGGAATTGAATTCACATTTTGTTTCTGACCACTTACTACCAATGTGACCTTTGGTATTTGAATCAGTAAACATTTATTAAGTACCTGCTATGTGCTAGGGACTGTCCTAAATGCTGAGGATACAAAGAAAGGAAAAAGGGAGTTCCAGCTTTCAAGAATATAAGCATGGGACTCAATTTCCTCATATGTAAAATGAGGGAATTTAATTTGAAGCTCATTGAGGTAAATTCCAGGTAGAAACTTAGAATTCTATGGATCTTAGGAAGCAACTGTGTGCTGCCTGGGCAGCCAGAACAGGTGGACTTGAGAAATTGAAGGAGGTTCACAGTAATAGCTGAAGAGAGCAGAGCAGAGCTGAAGAGAAAACCGAAGAAAGGGCAGAGTAGAACACAGCCCTGGCCAATAACTACCAAACCGAAGCCAGCCCTGTAGTGTGTCTCCCTCAGTGAGGCAGACTCAGTATCCATCAATCACCTTCCTCCTGGCCGACAGGAGGGATGGTGAGGAACGTTTCAGCAGAGGGCACTCAAGTCCTAGGAATCTGTACTTACCAAACCCCCATATTTGCTCTGTGGCTTCTCAGGGAAGTGGAGATCATGAATCTCTGTAACTCGAGCCCTGGGCCTCATCACTCACAGTGATTGTAGTGGTATTGTAGCCAAGAGTGCATCACTCTAAACAAAACACATGCATGCGGGACCTATTCCACTGAACTAATTTAGATAGCATTTGCTGCCCTCCCTTCTCCCCCAAGAAGAAAAGGGGGGCATATTTTCTTTCCTTTTACTTCTCTTTCCCTTTCTCTCTCTCTCTTCCTTCCTCCCTCCCTCCTTCCCTCTCTCCTTCCTTTCCTCCCTTCCTTTCTTTCTCCCTCCTTTTCTCTCTCTTCTTTCCTTTCTCCTTCTTTCCTTTCTCCTTCCTTCCTTTCTCCTTCCTTCCTTCCTTCCTTCCTTCCTTCCTTCCTTCCTTCCTTCCTTCCTTCCTTCCTTCCTTCCTTCCTTCCTTCCTTCCTTCCTTCCTTCCTTCCTTCATTCCTTCCTTCCTTCCTTTCCCTTTGGAGACTCTGAATTTCCACTGCATGTCACATGGCACTAATGACTACCGTTTTCAGAATTACAAAGTCATTTCTTTTGGTCTGCCCTATGAGGTGGGCAACATCAGTATTATTCAGCCCAGTTTACAGAAGGGGAAACTCAGGCTCAGACAAGTGAAGTAAGTACCAATATCACACAGCAGAATCAAACCCAAGAGCCCTGGCATCCAAAAGCTAGGTCTTTTGATGCAAGGCTCCTTTCCCACAATGCCAGGCTGTTTTTCACATGTGATCCTGTGTGGAGATATGAATCTTGTCTGAGAGCAGCTGATGAACCTTTTCTGTAATTCTAATAGGATGCCCCCGCACTTGTCCTCTCAGACCCTATTCATTTTACAAAAAAAAAAAAAAAAAAAAAAAAAAGTGAAAAGCCGAATTAGAATATGTGCTGCCTGGAAGCACTGTGAGTCCCTAGGTAGGCTCTTGGGGATTAGGGGATGGGGGTGGGGAGGAGAGGGAGAGAAGAGTGGCGGAAAGGAGAGTCTGTTAGCTTGTTTACCAACAATACCAGCTGCCCAGGAATCTTGACATCTAATTCAGGAAGAGATGCAAATGCCACACAAAGCCCTGGGAAAGATATGACTGGGGGGGGGGGGAGAGAAGGGGGGATGAAGCAATAGGTTTTCTTTCACAAGTGGTGTATGACTAGCTCTCTCAAACTGGCACAAATAGATTACACATTCTATGGGAGGAAGAGAGAGAGAGAGAGAGAGAGAGAGAGAGAGAGAGAGAGAGAGAGAGAGAGAGAGAGAGAGAGAGAGAGAGAGAGAGAGAGAGAGAGAGAGAGAGAATCAGTCAGCGAGGCAGGGATGTAGAGAGAAAGAGACCAAAACAGAGAGACAGAGACTGAAACAGAGATAGAGAAACTGAGAGAGACAAAATAAAAAAGAGGGAGGAGAGCTATGAAATGGGAGTCAGAAAACTCGGTTGAAATCCTGAATCTGATCTACATGGATGGGCTGTGTGATCTTGGGTAAGTATTTTGCACTCTTTAGGTTTCAGGATCCTCATCTGTAAAATAGAGATATGTAAGGGGTTCCAGTCTGAAACTAGATCAGAGGCTCTTAATTTGGGATTTGTGGGGACTGAATTTAAATGGGGAAAATGATCCCTTTATTTTGAATAATATGCCCCCAAATTTAGCATTTCCTTCGGTTATGGATTTGGGGGGAGAAATTCTGAAAAGGGTCTTTGGGATTCTTTGGACTTTCCAAGACTTTCTAAATCTAAAAGGTTAAGAAACCCTGGCCTAGATGGTTTCTAAGATGCTTCCATGGTCTCTGAAAGGTGTGTGTGTGTGTGTGTGTGTGTGTGTGTGTGTGTGTGTGTGTGTGTGTGTGTACATACCTCACCCACATATATTACATAGATATATTTGTGTGTGTATATAAAATATGTGTGCAGTGTAAATAGATAGAGAATGAATAGATCGACTAGTAGATAGAGGGACAGACAATCAGTCTGTGTTCCCACTCAGCAGAGTATGACAAAAACCCTGAAAGGCACCTTAACTGTCCTGCAGTTCCCATCATAGTGTTATGCATAGTATCTCTCCATGACCCAGAAAAAGCATTTCATTGGCCCTCAACTGACCTTTTCTTCTTTACTCAGTCTCTTCTGTGGCTCACACTGCAGAATTTTGGGGAGAATAGGGAAAGTTCTGCTCTCTCATGTAAACCAAGAGTTAGAAAGGAAGAGCCCTTGATCAAGCTAAGAGAATGATGGAGCTGGAGGAGACTTCAGAGCTCATTTTGTCCAAAGTTCTCATTTTACAGAGGAGAAAGCTGAAATACAGATAGGACAAGGGATTTGTTCTAACAATAGAGCAGGGCTAGAAATCAGGCTCCCCCCTTCTATCATTCTACTTTTGAGAGGCTCAGGCTCATCAGAAGTTGTGGGCCTGGAACTATCACAGTGGACAAAGTATTGGGCTTAGAGTCATGAAGACCTGAGTTTAAATTTCAGCCTCGAATATTTCCTAGCTATGTGATCATGAGCAAGTCACACTTAATTTCTATTTACCTCAGTTTCCTCATCTGTAAAGTACATTCCATAATTGTACCCACCTCTTAAAGCTGTTGTGAGAATCAAATGAAATAATAATTATAAAACACTTACCACAGTGCCTAGTATATAGTAAACTTTATATAAATTTTATTTTATTTATTTTTATTAATTAATAAGTAATTAATTTAAATTTAAAGCCTTGGTGACATTAGTAGGGACAAAATAAATGCCCCCATGCCCAACAGAAAATAAGTGAGCTGGGACTGGGGACAATACCAATAGAAGTTTCCTTCATAACCTGAGTCATTTTTTTATCTGATGACTTCATTGGAGGGGTTTTGTCCCCTTTCCCTTCTATTTACCCTCTTTCCTCCATTTATTGGCTGACATCCTGGCTTCATCCCTAAACATTTCTCCACCTTAATATTCTGTGCACACCCTCCATTTTCTGGCAGTGTCTTGTCCAAAAACCACCTAACTGCCCCTGCACCCTAATCCCCTTACTCCCACCTTTTGGGGCCTGCTGGTTTCTTCAGTTCATCATTTCCCCCCTGCCACAATTTCTCTTTTCATTCTTGCCCTATACCACTGGCAATTTTATTCTTGGAATGTCAGGCCTTTACTCTTCTTCAGCTAAAGGACATACAGTCCTGTTACACATCTACTCTGAGCCTGAAGGCTTTGAAAATATCCAAGTTATAAACAACCAGGGGACTGGGGTGGGGGGGGGGGAAGAGAAGCTTTGCAAGGAATTCCTCCCCCAAGATAAGGAATCGTCCTCTTGGGTGCTCTGGACTTAAAGGAAATTGGGGGCAACTAATTGGTGCCCTGGGGAGAGCACCTTTGCCCTCTCTAAGTAATCCATTCGTTCTCTTTAGCACTTAGCATCATACGAACACATAGTATAAATACTTGTTGACTCACTTCTTCATCTTCATTATTTCTTTCTCCCTAGAAGAGAGAGATGGTGGCTTCCTTTCCTCAGAACACCCGACTCTTTTATGGGAGGTCTTGACTGCAGCTCTCTGGCTGCTGCTTGTCTCTTTGCCCTTCTCTCTTTTCTCTGGGGCCCCATTTTCCAGTGACTGCCCCAGGAAACCAGCCACTCTTTTCGGAAGAACTGAGCCGAATAAAGACAAAACATCCCGAGGTCCCTACTGGAAGATATTGGGGAAAAACATTTTTTTTTTTTTAAGCAAGCTTTTGGTTAATGCCCTTATGAGATGTTTAGAGACTCTCTTTTTCTCCTTTGCTTCACGTCTCCCGTCCCTCCTCCCCTGCAAAGTCAGAACCTCCATTTCAGGCAGAATAGACTCCCTTCCCCCTCCTCTTCCATTTATAAGAAACCCTGGAAGACAGCACCGGCCACCCGCCCTCCCTCTCTCCCAAAGGCCCAGCCCCTGTGTTCCGACAAGGAGGAACGAAATAGGGAGGAAAATGCAAAGGATGAATGGATCGAATGTTTGTAAGAAAATGAAAAATTTGTTTTTCAGATGTTGGGGACCTGCTCTTGTTAGACAGCTGGCAAGTGAGAGAAACTGGAAATGACAAAGAGATTCAACCATTTAAATAGAAGAAAATAAATCCACACACGGGCCTAGCCCCAGCGGGGTGACAGCTCCTCGGATTTATCTGCAGTAGTCCTAGTCTTTATCTCTGTCGAAAGGGTCATTAAACTCGTCTAACTGCGAAATTCCCATCTTCGCGGGGGCGCGGCTCCCTCCCAGTCTTTCTTCTTTTACCTCCGAGAAACACTTGAAAAAAAATTGCATCTTCAATAATAAACAAGGTGCTTTCATTAACCCTTCCGGGGCCGCTCCCCCTCCCCCTCTGACTCTGCTTCTCCGCTAGAGAAAACCCCGAGTTTAGCTCCTGGCCCCTGGCTAAGCCCGCACCCATTCTCCTTAGGGGGCTCCCTGCCTCCGACCGGGTTCCAGCTTTCAAAGGGTGCCCAGCTTGTGTGTCTGGGTGGGGGATGGGGTCGGTAGAACGAGGTGCGGGCTGCGGAATGTGAGGAAGGCAGGGGGCTGATTGCCTTAGTCCTCCCGACTCGAAGAGGTCGTCGGGATTCAGTACCCACTACTTCCCGGGATAAACAGACCTTCTCTATTTGGCTTGCTTTCCCGAGCTGTGGGAACGTGGGCACTCCCCTTCTGCCGACTATAACCCCGACGGCTCTCATTCTACAGTAAACGGGCATCACAGGCTCTTCCTCTTCCCCCCTCCCCCTTCCTCTAGCCCTTCTCTTCTTGCCCGAACCCCTGTCTGCCCTTTCCCCGGAGCTTTGGAGGGTCCTGGGCCAGCTTTAGTGCAATCTGGAGTGAGGGATTTGGGCCCCGAGTCTTTTCCTCTCCCCCTCTGCAGATCTCTTTCTAGTGGCCCCATTCTTCCTAGGCCTTGCTCCCCAGACGCCGCCTTCTGACGCTAAGGGTCCTCCGGCCAAGCCCAGGCCTTGACTCTCCCAGTCAAGGGGACGGGGTGGGTAGGAAAGGGAAAAAGCAAAGGGACCTGGGAGAGGGAGGAGAAGCAGAGGCCAGTTCCAGGAGGCCTCTGTGGCCTCCCTCCTCTGTCTGGCCTGACTAGATTCACTCAGTCACCGCAGTGTTTTCCTGCTGGTGCGAGCATGTAGGCATGTGCTTTGGGCAAGTGTGAATTGTGTACGTAAGGATGTGTGTAAGATTGTGTGTCCGTTTGTCTGCAGGTGTGTGTGTGTGTGTATGGATGTATATGTATGAAAGCATTATGTGTACGTGTGTAAAAGAGCTTGTCTAGTGTGCATGAGTGTGAGAGCGCTGATGTGCGTGTGTGTATGTGTGTGTGTGTGTGTGTGTGTGTGTGTGTGTGTGTGTGTGTGTGCATGCGTGCGCGTGTCACTCCACTCCGGGGCTTTGTGCGAGCCGGGGCGATAGCATCAGCGGCGAGGAGGAGGGGACAGAGAGACGCGTGCAGCCCGCCCGCCAGCCCGGCAGCCGGTGCAGGTGGGAGCCCGCGCCGGAGTCGGAGCCGGAGTCGGAGCCGGAGCCCGAGCCCGAGCTGGAGCCGGAGCCGGAGCCAGAGCCAAAGCTGGATCCGGAACGGGCGGTTAGGTTAAGGAAGAGCGCAGCGGAGAGCCTCGCCTAGAAGGGACCTCGGGTCGGGTCGGGGTCGGCATCGGGGTCGCCAGAGGGCGCGGAACCCGGCACCACTTGCGCAGCTGGCTGGCTGGCGGGCGGGCGCTGGCGGGCGGGCTTCCCAGTAAGATGTGCAGAGCGCAGCGGGGCGCTCCTGACTCGCAGCCCCGCTCCGGACCCGGGCTCGGTGGCCAGGAGGTGGCGGCTACGGCCGCCGTGGTGGAGACGGTGAAGGCGGCGGCGGCGGAGGCTCCCGGGCTGCGCGCCGGCTGGTAGAGCGGCCGCCCCAGGGAGCGGAGCAGCCCGCCACGGCCGCGCCCCGGGGAGGCTCGGCGCCCAACGATGACCCGTCCCTGGCGGCGTCTCCAGAGTCTGGTTTGGGAATACTGGGCCGGGCTCCTGGTTTGCGTGCTCTGGATTCAGGACTCTCGGGGAATGCCCCATGTCATCCGGATAGGTAAGGGCTCCGCTGGGCGCGCCCGTCAGCCCGCTCCCTCCCTCAATCCTAACCTGCTTCCTTCCCCGCGCCCGGGCGTATTCGGCCACCCTCCCACTCCCCGGCTTGGTCGAAGCCCCTCGGATCGTATCGCTGTTCCTTGGGGCGGGGCGACAGGGCCAGGCAGGACTGGTGTGGGGGTGGCCAAACTGTCTCTGGGAGCTCCATCCCCATCATTTCCGCCCCGATTCAAGCCTAGGGGACTCTCCATCTATTCCCGCAAGCGGGGTCAGTGCTCAAGAGCTGGTTTCTCCCTGCCTCCCGGTCTCCCTCAGAAATAAAGTCCCCTATCCTGGCTCCTTGTCCACACTTCTCCTGACTCAGGATGGGGCTCGGGCGGACCCAGGCTCGGGGCTTGTGTGTGTGTGTGTGTGTGTGTGTGTGTGTGTGTGTGTGTGTGTGTGTGTTTCAGTAAAGAGCCCCAATTCCGGCCCCCTTCTCACCTTCGGTACTCGGATCTTTTTGCAGGGTTAGGGACAATATGGGGACGACCTTCAAGGCTGGAATTCAAGCAATGGGCAGGGAGTCAAGATCAGGTTTTGGAGCCATGGAAATAGAGCTGGGAGGGAATGAGAGATCGGGGGTGCAGCAAACTTCGGGCTTCTGAATGCTGGCTCGGTCACTTCTGCAGGCTTCTCTTCTCAGTGCCCGCCCCCAGTCTTACGGGGCCTGAGGAGCCTGGGCGGGAGACATCTCAATAGGGACCTGACTATTTTGGGACCTGGACTTTTAGGCATCCCTCGGGGCAGGGCGTGCAACTGGGATCCCGCACTGGGAAGCTCAGCGCAATCTGGCATTATCCTTGATGGAAAGCGAAGGGCTCAGTCTTGCTTAGGGTCCCCCTCTACAGTTAAGGAACTATGGTGCGGACGAAGGGAGGAAAATCCGAAGTGGAGGGCATATTTCGATTTTGTAAGTTCCAACAAACTAGCCGAACCGCTTCTGGATTTCAGCTGTAATCAGCTTTTTGGAGAGCTGGAGCTGACTATTCTTCCTATTTGTTTCTAACCAAGGCAATAACTCGGGGAATCCAACTTTGTTTTCCATCTCAGCCTCCCGCTGGCCTGTCGTGGATTGCTCTGCCTTTTTGTATCCGAATGAGGGGTAAATGGTGCAAAGTATAAAGGAGGAGGGAGTAGAGTGGATGCCCAGCAGGGCGCCGATGTTGCCCCAGGCCCGCGGGGAAATGGGGAATTCACAGTGTTAAGAGGTATGGCTCCGTACGGCTCTCTGACTTGGAAGTCGTGGAAGAGCCTATTTGTTCCTCTTGCTTCCTCTAGAACGAGGAAGAGAGCTGAGGTGCCATAGGAATCATCTGCACCCCCTTCCTTTTTATAAGTACCTAGGAGGGGGTCCTCCGCAGCCTTGGTGAGTCTGGGCTCTTTGCTTTGGGCCGCCAATCGCCATTCTACATGCACTACATTGGGAGTAGAGGAAGAGAATACTGTCTCTGTTTGAGGATTGGCCTTTTAAACCTGCCAAAATCAGTGCCTCTGGACCTAACAGAAGCTTTTTCTTGGAGTTTTCCTATCTTCCTCCTCCCTTGCTCTTACCCGGGTCCAGGGACTTTTTTTCTGGTATCATGGCGTCTTCTAGGCACATCTGGGCATTGGACAGTCCACAAGTCCTATTTCTTCAAATTAGGGCCTTTCTTTGGGCTTATTTTAAGGGGTGTGTTCCAATTCAGAGGCAAGAAAGGCAGTAAGAGCTTATATCTCATACAACACTTTCCTTTTACCATCACCCCCCTCCTCACGGCAGAGTTAACCATGTACAGCTAGCTCTTGGGGGATGCTACTTGTCATTAGGGATCTTCTCCCCTTTTTATCTTCCTATATTCCCCTACAACCACTCTGCTAAGATTTGCCCCCCCAGCCAGGGAAAGGATCCCCTTCCTTGAGTGTAGGTAGAAGACCTGCAGACCTTCTGCAGTGGGGTGCCCTTGGAAAGGCTGAGAAGGGGAAATAACTAGCAAGGGGTGATGGTAAGGGTGGGGAGAATCCTCAAGGGGCCTCAGAGGCCAACTCACGCATTGCAGATACCACTATCTTTCCCACTTTCCCCTCTGTGTATGTGTGTGGGGGGTGACAGGAGGAGGGTAGATAGAGGGTAGATACAGACATCCGAATATGTGTGTTGTTTTTGGATATGGTTTCAGTCCATCCTTAGAGAACAAGCACTTGGTCCTTTGGGGGATAACCTAACTTGACTGTAGTACTCTGTAGGATGGTTATGCATGTGCTCTTGAGGAAGATCAGAGTACAATCCAAGTCACATGGATTTTTTTTTGGGGGGGGATGAGGATGAAACTGGTGAGTTACTATCTAGCAAAACCTTCACCAAACATAGTAAATTGATTATCAGAGGATATCCCTCTTCCTGCAGCTAAGATAGCTGATGGGGTCAGGGACTCCCCATTGAAAAGTGGCACATCACTCAGGCCCACCAGTTTGTCTCCCCCTTCCTGGGGCTCACTATGTAATAGCGTAATTAAAGGAGGGCAAAGTATCAGCTTCTCTAATCATCTTCATATTAAGCCCTGGGATTAATTATCATGTGTCAGACCTGGCCATTCATATCCCAGGCATCCTGGTCCCGTTTTATTCTCAGCAAAGCACGGGCAGCTGATTAGATGCCAAACGTGACTGCCAGTGAGAGTGCCAACCCTGAAAAGAAGAGGCAGTGGTTGGGGTAGCATTCGTAGCTTCCTGGAATGTTCTCCTGAGAAGGCTGAGCCTGTCAGTGCGCCCCTACACCAGTTCTGATGGCCTTTTCAGAGAAGGAGAGAAATATGCTCAACCTATACCCCAATCAACATTATCCCTAAGTGAACTTCTCCCTAACACCCCCACTCCTGGGACCTCATTGTCTGGATAGGTGTCATTAAGGATAGTCAAAAGGGAGAGGGGTCTGGTGTGAGGTAGAGACACAGAGTGCAATTCTTGGAAACAGCTCTTATTTGATGGCTCAGTCCTATATTGCCACTTGCTGCCTTTACACTCAGGGCTTTTCCCCTTATTCAGGTTGGGGACACGAATGGAGGCTTCCTCTGCAAGTGTGGAAGCAGAGGGGGCTTTGGGGCTGGAAGAGAGGCAGTTTTTATCCTCCTGTTTATTGGCCTCTTTGGGGGCTTAAATTTCCGTTCAGACAGGGAGCCCGGGAGGGAGCCCTGCCGCGTGACGGAGTGTTTGAACAATCCATCTTGAATAGATGAATTGCTCTGCTCTGTCTTTTTGTAATTGTGTCTATCAGAGGAAGAGGTCAAGGCATTGATTGCTTGGATGGGTGGCAAGTAAGAAAGAAGAGCGATCGAGGGAGGAAGAGAGAGAGGGAGAGAGAATAATTGGATTGTAGCCCAAGGAGAAACCCCCCCCCCCCACCATTGATTATTTCATATGAATATGTGGAAGATGTATTCTCTGTGTGATTACCAAGTGTTGATCTTTGAAGGTTTACAAGGCATATTGTAGGGTATTATTATTATTAATGTCATTGTTGTTCAAATGAATCTAATCTTAATTCATTGCAACAGTTATAATAGATGGGCTGATCAGTCTAGAGTGCTTCAATGATGTGTTATAGGGAGCAGAATTTCCTGGTAATGTCACCTTTTAGGTCTAAATTTCTATGGTTCCTCTTAAGCCTAAAATTCTATGACTGATCCAGTTGGAAGGTCTATTGGGAAGAGTTCTGGGACTGGGTGTCATTTCCTCTGCTAACACTATGTGACCTTGGGACATTTTTTTTTATCCTTGCTGAGCCTCAGTTTTCAGTTATGTCAAATGAGAAGGTTGAAATAGTTCATCTCTAAAGTCCCTTTCCACTTATTGGAAAGATTTTTGGATTTAAATTTAAATTCAGAGGACCTGGGTTCAAATATTGCTCCTGTTCATTTATTTATGTGAATTTGGGCAAATAATTTAATCTTTCTGGGTCTCAGTTGGCTCTTTAGTCTAGATGACCCCTGAGATCCTTTTCAGTTCTAAATTTATGAATCTAGGCTGTTCTGCGATTTCCAGGATTCTTTGCAATTGACACCCCGTGACAATTTTGATCTAAGAGAGGAATAAAGCGTTAAGCTATGCGGCCTGGTATTGAGATAAAAAGTCATGATTTCAAGGCAGGAGGCATAGAAGGCCAGGAATGATGTTCCAACACCCTTGTGGGTAATAAATTCTTTGAATGGAGCCAGAGCAAAGGAGAAAGTCCGATGCTGAGTCCAGCAGGGCTGGGCAATTGATGGAGAATGGGAGAGCCCTGTTCTGATTGCCCTCCCTAAAATACAGACATGGAGTAAAAAAGACTCTGGCTGATGGCTCCTGGGCTTTTTGGATGTATGTGGGGCCCCTGCCTAAGCAAGAGTCTACTACTTGTAGACTACTAACTCGTGCATGGTCCAGGAGAGGGGGCTTTCCCCAGAAATCTTGAAGAGGCCTGAAGCTCCTCATGTCAGTTCTGCCAAATGGTCCTGAACACCCGTCTTTGAGTTCGGGAGCTGCTGCAAGTGAAACAATGAGAAATTTCTGGCGGTGACTGGCGATGCGATGAAACATCCCTGTGTAGGAGCAGACAGGAGCTGAATGAAGATCAATAGGGTTCCCCCCCTGGAAGTAAATAGCTTCAGACAAGTAGCTTCCTGCCACCTGGGAGTGGCCGAGGGGCCTTAGAAAGCATTCAATTCAGGAGTTTGTGCTTCTCCACCTACCAGCCCAGCTGCTGCTGCCAACCCGTCTCCACCTCCCCTTTCTCCACTGTGAGCTTAATTTCTTCTGTATGGGAGCCCCACACTGTGTTACATAGCTTTTTGACGTCAGGGCGAACTCGTGTGTGTGTGTGTGTGTGTGTGTGTGTGTGTGTGTGTGTGTGTGTGATTTAAGCAAGACTGGAGAGATCAGAATTCTGAGCTGACAGGGCTCTGGGGAGTGGGTGGCTTCTGGGCAGTATGATTAGGACATTGTAGAGCCCAGATCCAACACGATCTCATTCAAAGAGATTGCACAGGATGAAGGAAGTAAGGAGAAAAGGCTCTCCATCCTCCTTCTCAAATTGGCAACTGAAGAGTGAGGTACAGAGGAAACAGCACTAGATTTGGAGAGGCCCCGGCCTTGAATCCTGGAGTAACTGTTCGCTTGCCTGTGTGACCTTTGAGCCAGTCGATTCAATTCTCTGGCCCCAATTTTACCATCTACAAATTGAGGGGGTTGGACTAAGTAATTTCTAAGGTCTCTTCAAGCTCCAAATCGGTGATCTTATTTTTATTTTATTTTTTTAAAGCTTCTCTCTGAGGATGGATATAGCTTCTTCTTCTTTTTTCTTAACATTACCTCTCAGAACCCTGTGGCACCCTGCAAGTTTCCCCTCCCTCCCTAAGAGGAACGGTGCTGAGAATGGGGAGGAGAGAGGGAATGATAGGGCAGCACTTCGCTGCTCACTGGAGATACAAACCTGTCTGGCTGCAAACCATAGGGATGGGGATTGGATCGGTCTGGAAATGGCCTGTTTCGATAAAGAGGGATGAAGCTGTGGTGGGTAGAATAAAGCATCAGCTGTCTTATTTGGTCCTATTGGCTTGGGTTGAGAGAAAGCTAGAACTTTCTATATCTTTGGGGGGCTTGGTGAGGCCTTGGTGAGACACTGCCTCTTCTTGTGGTCATTTCCATCTCGGGTCTAGCACTAGACTCTCCCCTTCTCTGGATGTCCTCCTCCTAGAACACATTTAGGGCTGCTGGAAGGGAAGGGCGGAAGGCGATTTTCAATGGCCTCTGATTCAGAGGCAGGGCTGGCTCATCTCACGTTGTGTGGCCGGGGAGGCCTCCTGAGGTAAGAGGAGAAACCGTGCGAGAAGAACAATCCTGAACAAGGTGTGGGATTTTCCCTGGATAGCTAGCTAGTTGCGTGTGGCGGGACTCGGAGCCGCGGAAGTGGCAGGCATGGAAAGGGAGCGGCAGATGGCTGGCTGGCGTCTCTGGAATAGCTCCGTTTTCCCAGCGCAGATTCCCCGCAGACAGCGGCAGAGGGCAGTGTGCTTCGGCTCCGGCGCTCCAGCCTTCCGCACACCTTGTGATGGCGAAGCCCCGGAACGCGTTCCCAGAGGGGCGCTGGATGCTCTCCGTTATGTTTTAAAGGGGGATTCTGGGTTTTTGAGCCAGCGTCGGAGTATGAGCTGAGGCAGTGGTTTCCTGGTCAACGAGCTCGATGGGTGTATCCCTCCCCTCTCCTCCCCAAGCCCCCAAACTAAAACAAAACCCCAAAACCCAAGCAGCAGTTACATGGAAAAAGCCTGAGAGAACGACTCTGGAGTCCAGTGTAGCTTCTGTATAATCAAGGAGTTGAACTGATGAATTCTTTGAGTTCCGTTCCCAGCATGGCTCTGTTATTTATTCCCTTTGTCATCTCCGACAATTTGCTTGACCTCCCTTTACCTCAGTTGGCTTTGAAGATGTCTTCTTGGGTCTTTTATTCTGAAGGACATTTCCAAAAAGGTTTTCTGAGAGGTATTGTGACATGTTATAGGAGCATAGAGTTAAAACTGGAAGAAACCTTAGAAAATTACCCTGTTTTACCTCATCACTTTACAAAAAAGGAAACTGAGGTGGGAGAGGGAGCCACAGCTAAATTGTTTGACCAAGGGCAATACAAGTAGCAGAGGAAAGAGTTGAAACTAGATGCTTTGATGCTCCATCCAGCATCCTTTGCGTAGTGTCACTTTATTCTAGCCTTTGTTTATGCTATTCTAAGCAGTATTCAAGCTACTGGGTTCTCATTCTTTCCTTTTAGATATTTAAGGTTGCCTTGATCTGCCAGTCAGTCAATCAACTAGTATTTATTAAGTGCTTACTATGTGCTAGACACTGTGCCAAGTACTGGTTAAGGTTGCCTTGATCTGGCAATCAGTCAGTCAGTCAGTCAAGTATTTATTAAATGCTTACTATATGCCAGATATTGTGCTAAGTACTTGAAATACAAACAAAGGCAAAAAAAAACCAGTCTGTTCTCAAGGAGCTCATCTTAACGAGGAAAGCAATATATAAATAACTGTACTTGCAACATACATGAATATTTCATACACTATATTAAAATATGCTGTGTGTCATAATAACATGCATTATTATATATTACATATAGTATATATGTTAAATGCAAACCAAGTTCAGATGGAAGGTATTAACAGCAGAAGTATCAGGAAAAGTCTTTTGTTGAAGGTGATATTTGAGCTTAAAAGAAGTCAGGGAAAGTGATAAGTGGAAGTGAGCATAGCCTAAGCATGGATACAACTATAGAATCTTAAAATCAGAAAGGATCATTGAGATTATCAGTCTCTATCTGAAGCATGAAGGACAATTGGCAAGAATTGCCCAAAGATAGGGTTCAAGATTTCAGGTTCTGTTCTAACTCCAGATCCAGTACTCGCTACCCTGTGTCTCTTAATTGCCTATAAGATAATGAGAAGAGATGATTAAAAAAAAATCCATGAAGTGATTAGCAGTGTTTAAATAATTCAGGAACTTTGTCTCCTTCCTGCTCCCTGCATAGGAGTGGAAGTTCAAATTTTAACTTTTAGACCTTGTATGGTCTTGCTGGATACTTTGTTAGCTATGCTAATCTCAGTGTCCTGCCTGAATGATAATGATTAACAATACTAATAGCTAACATTTATATATTAATTTAAAGTTGGAAAATGTTTCACAAAAATCTCACTTGATCTAATGATCAACAACACTGAGTAAAGTGGTATTGTTATTCCATTTTGCAAATTATAAAGTTGAATCTGAGAAGGGTTAAACCTGTAAATGTCTCTGGCAGGATTCAAATTCAGAACTTCCTAGCTCCAGGCCTAGCACCCCACATACCATGACACTTAATTGAATCCTTTGTTCTTTCTGCCACACCAAGATGTTTCTTAAAAAATGGTCAGAGAGTGGCATTTGGAAACCCTTTAGGAAAAGGAAAGAAATCAAAGGTTGCCAGGATCAGAGTCTGGAAGGTTGTTGTTGTTGTTGTTGTTTTTACATATTATAAGTGTATATATGTAGGTTGAATTGAATTGATTCATCCTCTGTCACAGCTAACTCTTGAGGGACTCTGTTTTGATCCTCTAGACATCAAAGGATTTTACTCTCTGTCCTTACCTAAATGTTTGTAGAAAGAAGTTCCAGGGTATCTTCCATTCCCAGAATTCTCAGAGCTAGCTTGAGTTTCTCTCCTTTACCCATTAGCCTGTGAACCTGCTGGGTTGAAACCAGCATCTAGAATAGAGAAGTCCTTGGATGAAATAAACACATTACATAGCAAGGAGAGGACCTAGACAATGAATGGAAGCAGTAAACATAGTTACACTATATATGTCCTTCATTGAGTTTTTAACCAGGAAAGTCCTATGGAAGATGAGGGAAGGGGAGATTGTTCCCCTGAGTACTTAGGATCAGCCATAGTTTTAGGGTGAAGGGACTTGAGAG
This sequence comes from Sminthopsis crassicaudata, assembly GCF_048593235.1. Classification (NCBI taxonomy): domain Eukaryota; kingdom Metazoa; phylum Chordata; class Mammalia; order Dasyuromorphia; family Dasyuridae; genus Sminthopsis; species Sminthopsis crassicaudata. The sequence continues at coordinate 590,041,561 of NC_133619.1, read as the reverse complement.
AAAAAATCTTAGCATGGTAGATTATCAAAGCTAACAGGAACCTCAGAGGAAATAGTCCAGTAGTCTTTTAGAAGTATGAAATACCTCTATAATGTCCCCAACACAGCCAATCAAATTATAAATGGAAACCTCTGGAAAGAGTTCACTCCCTTACAAGGCAGCTCATTTTATTTTTGAATACCTCAGGAATTTTTTTTCTCTAATATTCCAACTTCTCCACAATTGCTTCTAGTTGTTTCCTTTCAAGACAAGCAGAAGACATCTTATCTTTCTTCCCCATGGAAGACTGCTTGTTAGATATTTCGAGTCATTCTCAATTTCCTAAATAGGTCCTTATATAGCATGGTATTCACCTCTCTGCTCTCTCTGAGACAGCTAGATGGTATCATTGTTAGAACACTAAGCTGGAATCAGCAAGATTTGGCTTCAAATCTGATGTCAGATACTTACTAGCTGTGTGACTGTGGGCTAGACTCAACTTCAATTTCCTCAACTATAAAATAGAAATAATAATAGCACCTACTTCCCAGGATTGTTGTGAGGAGCAAATGAAATAATATTTGTAAAGCATTTCCCTTCCTTCTTTCCTTCCTTCCTTTTTTCTTTTCTTCTTCTCTTCCCTTTCCTTTCCTTTCCTCCCTCTCTCCCTCCCTTCCTCCTTCCTCCCTTCCTTCCTTCCTTCCTCCCTACTATCTCCCTTCTTCCTTCCCTCCCTCTCTCCTTCCCTTCCTCTCTCCCTCTCTTGCTCCCTTCTTTTCTTCCTTCCTTCCTTCCTTCCTTCCTTCCTTCCTTCCTTCCTTCCTTCCTTCCTTCCTTCCTTCCTTCCTTCCTTCCTGTAATGTCCAGACTAGTTCCCTGGAGGGGCTCAGGATCAGTCAGAGTAAGGATTAATCAAAATTCTTGTTCTTTAGGGGGAGTAGTGAAGGATGCAGGCAAGCTGCCATGCAGCTTGCCAGAGATGTATCCTAGATTCTGGAGTCCGGAGTCTCCAGCTTCTCTCCTTGTCCTGCAGCCAAGTGCCAATGACTTCTCTCTCCCACACCCTCAAATCCTTGCTTACAATTATCTCACCAACATTCAGCAAACATCAATGGTGTGGAGAGCCATCACATCTTATCTAAATATGTGTATAGAGTCACTATCTTGAATGGAATAGGTAATTAGCCTTAAATGTTCTGCTGTCTGATTCAAGCATTCCTTTAGGAGTTTCAGTCCTCTATATTTCCTTCCTTCCTTCCTTTCTTCCTTATTTCTCTCTTCATAACATGATCTTGTTTGCCAATGCCACAAAAGCATAGTATCTTAGATAGAGGTGACACTTCAGAGATAATTTGATCCAAATTCCTTTCATTTGAATCATCCACTTGGAAAAGGACAAAGAGCTCCAAATGGGTACTGACAGATCTGTCTTCTCCCTCCCTGCTTTAAACCTTACCTTTCTATTAGTACAGTCATTTAGCCTTTTAGGGCCTCTATGCCACATCATTTTTTTGTATTGAGCTTGTGGTTCACTAACTCTCCACTACTACCACCCCTCCCTACCCCAAGCAGATACTTTTCATTTGAACTATTCTCTGTTCTAATGTTATATCTGTTCTATCTTACATTTACACAATTGATTTTTTGAATCTCAGTGTAGAAGTTTGCATTTCCTCTTTTCATTTCATCCTTCTTAGTTTCACTCTGTTGATTTTTTTTTTTTTTTGTGGATCTTAACTCTGCCATAAGATATGTTAATGATCCCTTTCAGCTTCATGTCAACTACAAATTTATTAACCATATCATTCATATTTCCATCCAAAGTATAAGCAACAGTTTTGAACAGGCCAGTGCAAAGACATGTGACAATAAAGGTCTCTCAGTTGCCATGGATCCATTAATCACTGCTCTTTGAGTACAGTCTTTTAGACATTTCTGAGCCCACCTAGCTGCACAATCATAGAATACATGTCTCTTCAGCTTGTCCACAAAGATTTTTTTAAAAGCTCTGTCAGTTATCGGGCTGAAAAAATAATGACTGGAGTTAATGGTATATTCCAAATGGACCAGTTAGGTTGTTCCAATAGGTGGGTCAATTTTCGGGAATGCTCTAATGTGTTAACTCAGAGTAGTGTTGTACTGTATTTATCTCATATCTCTGGCCCATGGGGCACTGTTTCCTCTTCACATTTCCAGCATTTTAATTGAAATGCATTTTGCATGTGCTCCAGAGCTGGGAAGCCTATCTCCTGTCTGCTGTGGGAGTCTCCTTCTGGGATTTTGTTAGGCAAGTCCCGATTATTTTCTTTTTTGAATTTCTTCCTGGTGCGGGGTGGATGGATCCCCTGGGGGGTCAATGAGAAGACAGTGACACTCAGAGGGGCACTGGCAAAGGGTTGGTTCCCGAGAGGCAGGAAAGCCAGAGTTCCATTGGGAATTATCAGGTGAGGAGGCCATTAGCAAAAAACTGAGGAGGATAGTGTCCCCACGGTAATGATACAGATCAGAGATAATGAGATGGAGGGAGGTCCAGGGGGAGTGGTAGAGGTGGCTGAGAAGCTTTTGGTGCCAGAGAAGATAGAAAGAAAAGGGAGATAGAAGGAGATAAGATTCTGGGGTATGTGAAGAGGATTCCAATCTACAGGAGACAATTAAACCTTGCCCTATTAAAATAGCTTGATGCAGACATTAAGAGAAAGACAACAGAAGGGAGAGCTTACTGAGTTCTTGTAGCCACTGAAAGGATGGAAATTAATGTGGAAATTAGGAAAGAGTCTTGTGACCAAAGAATCTAGAGTTGAAAGAGACCTCAGGGCCAATCACCTTATCTTACATAGGAGGAAACTGAGGCTCAGAGAGTTTAAACGAACTGCCCAATGATGTGGTGATTGTAATGGGGCAGACCTAGAGGGCAAACCTAGATTGTCTAACTCTGAAGCTAGCTCCATACATATCCTATACCCTCTCTTGCTTTGAAGTGTCAAATTATATTTTAACTAAAAGATTGCAGAATTCATTAGGGAAAGCAGGGTCTGATAACTAATACCACTTTTTTTCTTTTGCTGTGTATAATTTTTTCCTTCCCTTTGACTTGGAATCTTTTGATTTCAGACTTGGAATAGACCTTAGTAAGAGGTCATCTAGCTCAACATTCTTCCTTTGGCAGGAACCTCCTTTACAACATTCCTTAGGTGATCATTCAGATGATGCTGGAATATTTTCATGAATGAAGACCTCACCACCTCCCAAGTCTATTCCATTGTTGAGTGGTACTAATATCTGATAAACATTTTTCTTTATAGTGAATTGAAACTTGTCTCCTTGTAAGGGAAATGCCCATGTCTTATACACATGAATTATTTATTAGTCACATCTCTTTAATCCTGTACATGTGCAATTGATTTTTTTAACGCAAGTGTAGGGCTTTATATTTAGCTGTAAATTTAATTAGTTTGGTTCATCATTATAGCCTTTCAGGATCTTTTGGAATCTCACCCCGTTACTCAGTCTATCTCTTGGCTTTCTGATAGTTGCAGATTTTTATGTGCATACCATCTCTACCTTCAACCAAGCAATTAATAATTATATATTTTATTAAATGAAAAGAAAAGGTCAAGGACATGTTAGTCTTTTGGGGTTGTTGTTGTGAAGTCATTTTTCAGTTATGTTTTATCCTTTTGGAGTTTTCTTGGCACAGGTACTAAGTGGCTTGCTATTTCATTCTCCAGCTCACTTCACAGATGAGGAAACTGAGGCAAACAGAGTAAAATGACTTGCCCAGGGTCATATGTATTTGTAGGCATTTGAGACTAGATTGAACTAGGGAAGATGAGCCTTGCTGACTTGAGTACCAGCATTCTATCCACTGCACCACCTAGTGGCTGAATAACAAGTCCAAGAAATGATATTTTCATTGAAGTATTCTACAATCCACTTGGATTATAAGAGGAAACAGATGAAGAGTTCAAGAAACAAGTCACAAGGCCACCATAGCTGCATGATATAGGAAGCTTCAATTATTTAGACATTGATGTAGAATTCTCTTTCTCTTTGTTTCTCCTGTCTCTCCCTTTTCCCAAAAATAAGTCGACTAATTCTTTCTTGGATTGCCAAGAATAATCAAAAGATAGAGGAACCAATGAGAGGATTTGCTACTCTAGAACTGATTCTTACCGACAAGGATAAACTGGTTGTTTAAAGAGAAATGATGGGAACCTTGAGGTGAAATGATCACTCTTACATTTTGGGATAGAAAAAAGAAAATCTGGATCTTGTATGAAATCTGATCTAGATTTTTAGAGAGAAGATAGCAAAGAGTTCAGAGAAGGAATAGATAGCATCCTTTTGTCTATTCTGTAAAGGAAGTCTATTGAGAGATAGGGACTTACCAAGAATGAAACTTAGCAGATACAAAGAGAAATTGTCCTGTTGGGAAGCAAAGGGAGAATCTGTCTAAAGAGATCAATGTGGATGCACAGGTGAATTTAGCTTTATGAGATACATATGAGGAAAAAAAAACATACAATAAACTATATGAACTGATACAAAGGGAAGTAAGAACTGGGAGAGCATTGTAACAGAGTTACTGTAACAGTAACAGAAATGTTATAATAATGATTAACTGTGAAAGATTTGGCTACTCTGATCCACATAGTGATCCAAGACAAGTGCAAAAGACTCATGATGAAAAAATGCTGTCCACCTCCAGAGAGAGAACTGATGAACTGTGTGCAACTGCATGCAAACTGAAGTATAATTTTATTGTTTTCTTTATTTTTTTTGTTTCTGCAATATGGTTCATATGGAAATATTTTGCATGATTTCACATATGCAGTTGATATATTTTTCTTGTCTTCTCAGTGGAGGGGTAAAGGGGAAGAGAGAATTTTAATCTCAAAATTTGAAAACAAATTGCATTAAACAAAATTTGAAAATTGAGCAAAAATAGTCATTTAAAAAGATACATATGGGGATATGGAAATAAAGGTAAGTAATGGAGGTTGAGTCCAAAAGCATACAGTGGCTATAATAAAGATATCAAGAGTGCTAAAGTTTTGAATGTATTGAGATTGGCAAGGAAACTTAAAGACATGATACTATAATCCTATGACAAAAGAGTTATTAATTATTATTTTTAAAAGTTCTGTTGGGTGGAGGAAGGGGAGGTAAAGATTATTGAAGTTCTACTGGGAGTGGATGGGACAATTATAATGGATGTTAGAAAGAAGGTTCAACTCTTCCAAGGCAAATTATTTTTATGTCAAAAATGACAGAAAAAAAGCAAGACTAATAGAAAGTTGAAATCTACAACTTTGACAGGGTACCTTATTGCCACTGATAAATTCAAATCATTAAGCCCAGATTAATTATAAACCAACATACTGAAAGTAGTAGCATACATGATTTTTGAATAGGATGGGTGCTGCAAAGTTGATAAAGGGTAAATATCCTAAATGCCAAAAAAGGAAAAAGGAAGAGAGCTACAAATTGTAAACCAATGAGATTATCTTCCATATTTGACAAAATTCTATTAAAAGGATGGTTCACAAGGATCTAGAAAAGCAAGCAGTGATTACTAAGTGTCCAAGTCACTCAATCAAGAAGAGGTCATACCAGACTCACTTTATTTTCTTTTTTGGTAAAGTAGGTTGTTGATATATTGGGGAAGGCATTATTAAATAGTTTACTTGGATTTGAGTAATGCATCTGATAAAAATGTCTCGTGCCATTGTTGTGGACAAGATGTAGAGATGCAGGAGACACTATTTAGAATAGTGGATAAAATGCCATTAATGACTTGATGTCAACTGGTAAAGGGATCTACAGTGGAATTCACTAAGGATAAAGGTTTGAGGCTGGACTGTTTAATATTTTCATTAGTGACTTAAAGGCATAAATGTGATACCAAATTTTTAAGTGACACAAAACTGGGAAGTACCACAAACTCACTGAATGACAGTCAGGATTCAAAGTGTTCTTGATAGCATAGAATATTGGGCCAGATTGTGGGTTAGGGACTGGAGTGATAATTCCATTAGCTAAGGCACTCTCTTCCCTATCAAACTGCAATGTGATCATAGTGTTATGTTAGATTGTGGTGACCCACTTTAGGGAAGGACATGGATAATAAACTGGAGAGCAAACTGAAAAGGTCAGTCAAAGGGGTAAAGGGCCATGCCCTATGAGGATTAGCTGAAAGCATAGGGGATATTTAGCCTGTAGAAGAGAAGGTTTAGGGAAAACTCAATAGCTGTTTTCAAGTATTTGACATTAAGTATTTACTTTGTACCAGATCATTATGCTAAGGACTGAGGATGCAAATATAGGCCAAAATAAATATAATATTTATTCTCATTAAAATTATAGTCTAATGGGGAGGGGGAGCATCCAAAGGAGCTGAAAAGGTGAAGATAAAGGTACCTGAGTGTGGTATTAAATTTCAGAAAATCAGAAGCAGAGAAGCTTGACCAGCCTCCCCAAAATAGAGGCCTCAGGAAAATTACACTTTCTCTATAATTTATAGAGATCTGTCTCGGGCATTGAGAAGTTAAGTTAAATTGTCATGAGTCACACAGCCATAATGCATCGAAGTCATGGCTTGAAGTCAGATCTTCTTTCTTTTAAGGTTGACTTCCTATTCTCTACCCTACTTTAGACCATTTCTGGTCAATTGAAATTCAGTGGGGATAAATGCAGAGTCTTCCATTTGGGTTAAAAAAAATGAGCTTTACAAGTACAAGATGAGGGAAGCATGACTAGACAGATTTATCTTTTTTTCTAAAAAAATCTGTAGGTTTTAGTGGCTTGTTAGCTCACTCAACAGAATGGCATCATAACTAAAAAAAGTGAATTTCATTTTGGTCTTAGTATCTAGGAATATAATAGCTCCTCTACACTTTCTTCCCTATCAAACTGCAATGTGATCATAGTATTGTGTTTGATTGGGGTAACTTTTGGGGAGGGACATTGATAATAAGCTGGAGAGCAAACTGAGAAGGTCAGCCGAAGGGGGAAAGGGCCATGCCCTGTGAGGATTGGTTGAAAGCATAGTGGATATTTAGCCTGTAGAAGAGAAGGCTTAGGGAAGACTCAATAGCTGTTTTCAAGTATTTGACTTGCATCTTGAAGAAGGATTATTGGTGTTCTTTTTAGCCCCAGAGGGCAAAACTAGAGTAATGAGTGAAAGTTGGAGAGAGGCAGATAGCTTAACAAAAGGAAACATTCCCTAATTATTAGAGCTATTCCTGGGAGTAAATGGTCTGCTCTGAGATAACTTGGGTTTCTCTGGTAGAGGTTCTCAGGCCGGGTGTGAATGACTACTTTCAGTCCCAGGGAGGTCATAGAGTAGATTCTTGGTGGTATGGAGGTAGGGCTAGTTGGCCTCTGAGGTCCCTTTCAATCCTAGGATTCGGTGATTCTGTAACATGCTGAAATGGGCTTTGGAGGCATTCAAGGAAAGAGGTAAAAAATATCCAACTTACAAAAATAGTCAGTTACAGAACCCAGGGGTCCCATAGTGGGACCCCCTGTACTGACTGTAAAAGAACAAGCCCAGACTTCCTAGAGAAATGAGACTAAGTAAGTTCCTCTCCCATCAGGCTTCCAGCTGGCCTCGGGCTCCCTGGTGGAGCACTCCATCTGGATTACAGGAGCCCCATTACTGCCAGCAGGTGTAGTTCCCCTGCTTAGCTTCCATAGTCTGCATCTTTCCTTGTTTATGAGAAAATGTGTTATACCCTGGTTTTCTGAGGCCATTACTGTGCCATACAGACCAAAATTTGCCCATCCCTCCCTTTAGAGTAACACCTGGAAGCTCTAAGATTCACTGTATCCATCATGTAGTATTTTGTAACTGTTCTTTCCCATAGTAATCATTTTAGAACCTGCTCTTGACCGTTTCCATAATCTCTGGATTGCCAATCCACTGCTGTCTCTACCCTTCTACTCCCTCTTTGCAATCTCTTGCCAGAGGCCTTTCTCGATCCCCTCAGTTGCTCATGTTAGTCTTACCCCAAATATTATGTATCTATATATATTATCCAAGCATTTAGGTGGTGCAGTGGTTAGAGCGCCAGGCCTGGAGTCAGCTAAACCTCAGGTCAAATCTGGCTTCAAATTTATGTCCCTGGGCAAGTCATTTATCCTTATTTGCATCAGTTTCCTTATCTGTATAAATAGGGATAATGAAGCTATTACTTCCTAGGGTTGCTGAAGGATGAAATGCCAGAAATTTGTAAGGCACTTTGTAAAACAGCATATAAAGTCTAGCTGTTATTATTATTATTATTATTATTATTGTTTTACATATGAGAAAACTGATCCTGAGTGAGAGTAAGTGATCTGTCCAGGATCCCAGAGATAATAAATGCCCAAAGCAGAATTTGAGCTCAGGTCTTTCTGACTTCAAGCCCAAAGTAAATAATCCTGGAAATTAACACTGTTATTTATGAAACTTGAACCCTGGTCTTTTTTTTTTGCCTCAATCTAGCTTTTTCTACTATAATACAACACCTTTCAAAAACATCCAAATCCTGAGCCCCTATATGCACATTATCTATAGTCCAAATTCCATCTACAGATGATGAAAAGAAATTGCAGAGGGATGAGATGACTTGTCTACAGTAACACAGAGAGAGGATGTTTATATCTGGTTCACGTGGTATCTAAGTCCACTGTCTTATGCACAACTACACTATGATACCTCTCAATACCCCAATGCGAAGCAAAATAAAACAAAATTCCCTGGCATTATATGGTGCTTAAAGGGTCATGAAATTTATGTTATACCCATTTTGCAGCTGAGGAAACTGAGGCTCAGAAGAAAGATTTAAATCCAGATCTTACTTGCTTTTTAACACTTTACCACAATACTCTATAATGCCTTCCTAGTACAAAAGTACACAATTATCTGGACTGACATACATAGTTCTCATAAAGGAATGTCTGTTCCATGTAGCAGCTTGTCCAGGCAATAATTCTCTATTGTATGTCTATAAGGATATATGTACACCCATATGCACACATATGCACATTATATATATATACATATATATATATATATATACACACACACATAATACACACAAACTTACCTATTTAAACTGATTTCTAGATTTTTCTGGGTGCACATACACAAGAGAGAGAAAAAAGAGAGGAGATAGAGAAACAGAGAAGAGAAAGACAAAGACAGATATAGGATACAGAGAAACAGAAAAGAGACAGATGGAGAACCCACTCCTGAATCAGTTCTAATCATTTTTGTTTCTGTGCAAGCCTAGATAGGAACTTCTCTACTTTTGATATTAGGAGCCTGACGACCCTGAGGCTGGGGAACTTCAATAAGCTGTCTGCATGGGCTGCAATCAGTTTTCCCCCATATTTCTCCCCATGGGAGTAAGGCAGCCATGAGCCCAGATGGATTTTGACTTCAGCCAGGCCTGAAGCTTGCCTCTTAAAACCAAAGAATGCCCCGGGGGATCTCCTGGTTAATCCTGAGGAGTCTTGGAGTCTTGAGGCTCTTTCCTGTCCAGGTAAACAGGTGTTTCATGTTGGGGATGTGTAGAGAGAGAGACACACACACACACAGATAGAGAGAGAGGCAGAGAGACAGAGACAGACAAACAGAAAACCAGAAAAGAAAAGAAGGAGGAAGAGACAGACAGATAGACAGAGACAGAGAAAGGAGAAGGAGGAAGGAGGGAGAAAGAAAAGAGAGACAAGCAGAAACAGAGAGTGAGAGGCAGAGGCAGAGACAGAGAGAGACAGAAACAGAAATAGAAAAAGAGAGGGACACAGAGAAGGGGAGAGAGAGAGAGAGAGAGAGAGAGAGAGAGAGAGAGAGAGAGAGAGAGAGAGAGAGAGAGAGAGAGAGAGAGAGATAAAGAGAGAGAGAGACAAAGAGAGAGAGAAGGAGGAAGAAGAAGAAGAGAGGAGACAGAGAGACAGAGAAAGACAGAGAAAAACAGAGAAAGGAGGAGATGAGGAAAAGAGAGAGAAGAGAGAGAGTGAGATAGAGAGACAGAGAGAAAGACAGACACAGACACAGACAGACAGATAGTGACAGAGAGATAGAGACAGAGAGGGAGAGAGAGAGGGAGAGAAGGAGAGACAGAGACAGAGACAGAGAAACAGAGAGAAAAACAGGAAGAGGAAGAGAGAGACAGAGACAGAGACATGGAAAGATAGAGACAGAGAGAAACAGAAGGACAGAAAAGAGGAGGAGGAGGCAGAAGAGAGAGACAGAATCAGACAGAGGGAGACAGAGAGATAGAGAAAGAAAGAGGAAGACAGAGACAGAGAAAGGAAAAGGAGGTTAAAGGAAAGAGAAAGAGGAAAGAGAGACAGACAGACAGAAACAGAGAGGGAGACAGAGAAAGAGAAAGGGAGAACCAGAAAGACAGAGAAAGAAGGAGAAAAAGAGAAAAGAGAGACAGAGATAGAGAGACAGAGAAACAGAAAGAGTGAGACTGAAAAAAAGAAAGAGAAACAGAGATACGGACAAAGAAGAAGGGAGAGAGACAGAGATAGAGAAAGAGAGACAGACAGAGATAAACAGAGACAGAGAAACAGAGAGACAGAAAAAGGAGAAGGAGGAAGGAGACAGAGAGAAGAGATAGAGGGAGACAGAGGGGAAGACAGAAAGAAATAGAGACAGAGAAAGAAGGAGGAGCAGGAGGGAGAGAGAGAGAGAGAGAGAGAAGAGAAAAAGAGAGACAGAGAGACAGAGAGAGAGTGCGCACACACGTGTGGGAAGCCGCTGCCAGCTCTGCCGTTTTTCCTCCCCCATTTAATAGAGGTGACAGCCGTCTATTTTACTTGTCTCGTAACATCGAATCAGTAAATAAAATATGGGAGAATGTGCAGGTTTTGTTGAGTTATGGCTAGTCCATAGGGACTGAGGGCTAGACAGCAGCTTTGGAGGCCTGAGCAGGGCTGGGAGACTAATGACAGCCTCAGCTGTTTTCTAGAGGAACTGAACCCAGTTTTTCCCTCCTGGGTCTAAGAACTCTTCCCTGGGCCAAGGGGCAGCGGACAAGGTCATGTGAATGGAGAAGGCTCTAAGGTTGGTGCCATTGTGAAAAGAGCTGATAGACAGGTGGAGGGTATCTGGATAGTGGTGACCATTCTCAGAGAAGAGACCCTGGGGAAGTCTATGGAGCCTTCCAATTGGAGCTTTTAGGACCAATAATAACAATTATAAGGGCCATCGTCATTGTAGCATATTTCCATCTCATTGGAGCTTCAGAGCATCCCCAGAAGGTATTATTATCCTTATTTAACTGATATTTAACTGATGAGGTTTAGTGGTCCCTCAAGTCACAGCCAAGGTCACACAGCCATGAAGTATCAGTGGCAGTTTCAAATCTACTTCTTCGTGATTCCACATTCATCACCTTCTTTTCTGCATTCTAGTACAACCTTTCATAAAGTTGGTGTATACCTGTGCCATGAAAGTACTTATGCACACGAGTATACATATATATGAATATAACATTATCTATGTTTTGTTGTATTTTTATTTTTCTTGTTATTATATATGATATCATATAGGATTTTGATTCAAATACATTTATTAGACACTAGCTATGGGCAGAATCCTGAGTCAGGCTAGGCCAGTGAGGAATAGAGATGAATAAGAGTTGGTCCTGACTCTCAGGGAGTTCTTGACCTGATAAACCATGTCTGCTGGGGCCTTAGGGCCTGGAGGGACGGCGGGGGAGGGGGGGCACACACTTCAATCATAGATTGGGTTTTATGTCAGAAGCAACCAGCACTGCCCTGACCCTTGGAGATGGGAATGTGGTTGACAAGAGATGATTTTCTCTAATTTAGGGGAGTGAGGAGCCACAGTGGTGTGTCAGTGGCGGAGCTTGGGGCCACTCACTAAAGCCTCTGGTCATCTCTACAGTTTGGTTCTCTCTAATCTGCCCCCATGCTTCCCTCGGCCCAGATTCCCCAGGCCTGTGAATGCCCCTTGTGTGTCTATATCTGTCTATATGTATGTCTGCATCTAACTGCCAAAGCTGTAGCATTTTTAAAACAAACCCACACGAGGATGATGACCGTTTGGTTGTTCACTAGCCGCCACTTGGCTTTGGACAGATCATTTTTCCTTTAAGGACTTGACTCATCCTCTGGTAAAATGGAATAAGAATACTCACTTTGGCTCGCTCCCTCATGCGGATGGAGTGGGATCCTGTGAACGGAAGTATAGCTGAGATTTTATAGGTCTTTACAAAGGTTGGCTATTTTTATTATGATTTCTGTACATCCCTACAGTCACAACGGACCTCTCCAGGATCCATCTTGTCCATTCCTCTGTCTCTGGGAAGGGCTGCAGGCAAGTCTTCCCAGACATAGGTGCTTTAGGATGGGCAGGGAGGCTCTGGTGACTTGTCCCTTGTTTACATCCCAGTAAAATAGTATCATTCCCCCCTATGTAGGCCAAGGAGTCAGTCCTTTCTGCTGTCTGACCTACATCCATTCTGGGCAATGACAGGCCATTCTTTCTTCTATCAGAGGTGAAGAGATAGGCAGAGGTGGTGACTAGCAAGGTAACATCCACATGCTCACTCATGCCGGGTGGAGGGGAGCCGGGAGGTTGTCCCTCCTGTTGGCACAGGGGAGAAAGTACTAAAACAATTACATTGAAATGGTTACACTGTCGCTCACGCAGCTCAGACAGATTTATAATATTTTCTCTTTTAAAAAATTGGGTTTTTCATGGAGACAATGATTTATGGAATAATCAATTTCTTTATCTACCTAATACTTTGAAGTGATCCATCAGTGCCAGACAATCACTCTCCCCAGAGGCATGGACAAGAGTGTTTCTGATGCTGCGTCTTAAGTATATTTCATCTGGGCAGAGCAAAATCCCCCTTCCTTCACCCCTGTTTGGTTTGTGGGGCCCCTAAGGAATGCCATGGGGTAGTCAGAGCCCTGGGCTTGGAATCAGAAGGCTCAATTTCATGAGCTGTAATCTGTCCTCAGACATTTACTAGCCGTGTGATTCTGGGCAAGACACTTCACACTGTTTGCCTCAGTTTTCTCATCTGTAAAATGAGTTACAAAAGGAGATGGCAAACCCTTCTGGTAGCTTTGCCAAGCAAATCCCAAATGGGATCACGAAGAATTGAACTAGACAGCAAAGGAATGACTTGGATTTCTGGAACTCTCTTCCTCTCCCTAGAAAGTCAGATTTCTTATCTTCTTGGTCCCAGCCCTCCTCATCTGGAGCCTAAGAGAGTAAGAAGTCTGGAACATGTTTGTGTAGAGGATAAAACTGAGACTCACAAAATGTATCCACAAGAAAAACAAAAAGGCACTAGAAGAATCTAGAATAGAAACTAAATCTCTTGATCCCTTCTGAGGTCAAGTAATTGTCTTCTGATACCATTTAGAAAGACTAGATGATACAGGAGTTCTAGAAAGGGAGGAGGGATGGATAGGAGCTAGGGTGAGAGGTCACAGTAGGTGCACGTATTTGAGTCAACTTCATGGTGCAATGCATGACTATAGGACATAGAATGAAGATGTCCTGAATCCAAATCCTGCCTTAGACTCTGGATAAGTGACTTAACTATCTGCCTCAGTTTCCTCATCTGTAAAATGGAAATAATAATAATAGCATCTACCTCACAAGATTGTTGTGATGATCAAAAGATTTAACATATATAAAGTACGTTATTATCCTTAAAATACTCTAGAGATCTTGGCTATTGTTGTTACTAGGTGGTGCAGAGCTTAGAATCAAGAAAGATGAGTCCAAATTTGTATCAGCTGCTTACTAGCTGTATCACTTCACCCTGTTTGCCTGGATTTCCTGATCAGGGAATGGCAAACCTCTCCAGTGTTCTTGTCAAAAGAATACCAAATGAGGTCATGAAGAGTTGGACATGACTAAAACAACTTAATAGCAATAATAACAAACCAAGTGTTATTGTGAGGATCAAATGAAACAATTGTAAACAACTTAGTACAGTACCTGACACATACCTGCATAAATGCTAGTTACTATTATTTTGTTGCTGTTGTTGTTGTTGTTGGGGCAGTTAGACAGTGTAGTAGATAGAGTACCAGTCCTGAAGTTAGGAAGACCTGAGTTCAAATCTGACCTCAGACATTTAATACTTACTAGCTGTGTGACCCTGGGCAAGTCACAACCCCAACTGCCTCACCCTTCAAAAATGCTATTGTTATAGGCAGTGAATTCAGCTTGATAGGGCACTGACCCTGGATTCAAAATCTGGACAACTCAGTTCACCTTGGTCTGCCTCAGTTTGTTCAATTGTAAATGTTCTAACAGCCCAGATTTATCTCCTTAGATATTTTGAAGATCTAGAAAGGGAAAAAGTTTAAACAAGGGGTAGAGAAGACAAAATGGTCAATTTTGATTCCATAAAATTAAAAAGATTTTGCACACACATGCACACACAAATCAATGCAGCTAAGATTAGAAGGGAACCAGTTAACTAGGAGAAAAATCTTTACAGCTCATTTCTCTGATAAAGGTCTCATTTCTAAGATATAGAAGGGTAAGGCTTAAATTTATAAGATCAGAGAAATCCCTCCATTGATGAATGGTCAAAGGAAATGAAGAGGCAGTTTTTTTTTTTTCATTTTTTTTTTTTAAAGGAAGAAATCCTACTTATTCTTGAGTCATTTTCCTGCCCCTTTTTGGAATGTTTGACCTCCACCCCACAGCTTCTCAAAAACACTGGATCCCTGTCAGACTCAGGCCAAGGGTCATTCCTTCTAGAGAACTTGGCTGATTCTTAAAAAGCATAATGGAGAACGAATTGGTCTGGGATTTAGGACCCATGTCAAAAGCTGCCTCTGCTTTGCAGAATGTCTGTGTGACCTTCAAGTTGCTGCTACATCTCTCAAGTGCTTCAGGCAAGTCTCTGAGATTGTGCATTACACAAGCACTGCTGGTTTGCATGATTGGAATGGGTTCCATCCCAGGAAGTTCCCAATGCTTGGGATCTGGACTCTGGTCTCAGTTTCCTCATATGTAAAATGACCAGGAGACAGAAATGAGAAATCACCCCAAGATCTTTGCTAAAACTGATGAAGAGTAGGACATGACTGAAAATAACTAAACTTGATTCCAAGTCCCTCAGTACCTTTCCATTGCTACACGAAGACCCTCTTCCTCTTATTCTGTCCTCTGAGGCAGATAGAACAAGCCTCAACTCTCCTCCACATAATAGCTCTTCAAATACTTGAAGATAGTGAACATTCTCCCTAAGACATCTCCAGTTCCATCACCTGATGTCTGTAGCTGGGATCTTCTCTAATCTCTTTTTTATTCTAGTTAAATTCTGGCAGTTCTCTAGCTTGCCAGAATCCTTCCTAAGAGATGACATTCATTGCTTGTCATTTTTCCACTGTCATCCAGTCATGGTGAGAGGGCTTTATTTTTGTGTGTGTTGTTTATGGCATGTATATGAGCCTAGAGTACAGAAACTCTCTCTCTTTGTCTTTATCTTTCTGTCTATCTCTCTGTCTCTGTCTGTCTCTGGCTCTCTGTGTGTATGTATGTATGTATATATGAGAGAGATAGGAGAGAGAGGAGGGAGAGAGAAAGGGGGGAAAGACAGAGACAGATTCAGAGACAGAGGAAGAGAGAGAGAGAGAGAGAGAGAGAGAGAGAGAGACAGAGAGAGAGAGAGACAGAGAGACAGAGAGAGAGAGAGAGAGAGAGACACAGACACAGACACAGACACACACACACACATACACACACACACAGAGAGAGAGAGAGAGAGAGAGGGAGAGAGAGAGAGAGAGAGAGAGAGAGAGAGAGACAGAGAGAGAGACAGAGAGACAGAGAGAGAGAGACAGAGAGAGAGATACACAGACACAGAGACAGAGACAGAGGAAGAGAGAGAGAGAGAGAGAGAGAGAGAGAGAGAGAGAGAGAGAGAGAGAGAGAGAGAGAGAGAGAGAGAGAGAAGGAGAAGAAGAAGGAGGAGGAGGAAGAGGAGGAAGAGGAGGAGGAGGAGGAGGAGGAGGAGAGGGGAGATTGAATGGATAATGTTATAGAGAATTATATATATTACAGCCAGTATGTGTTCATGCATAGCACGAACACAGAGACCAAAGTCCAAACTGAAGAGACCCTCCCTGCAGCCCAGAAAGAGAACTTCAGCTAGAAAATGGACATCTTTCCCCTTGGCTTCCCAAAGGGCTGACTGAAAGCTTGGCATTCTCTTTCCTCCTCCTGGATGGCAGCATCCCCAGCTAAGTTAACATTGCCCTGAAGAAAATCTGCTGTGAGTCCCTTGAAATTATCATGTCTTTGAGGACAGGGGACATGGTGCTGGCAGCAAGGCTCTTTCTGCAGGAGCATCTGAACAATCAGGCTTTCTTCCTTTTTCTGCCAGTCTCCACTGCGACCAATGTGGGGGTGGGGGGGCATCACTCTGACATGGCCCCTGCCACTAATTGGGCCCAGCTAATGGGCCTCCTGATGGAACTTCATTTTCCATCCTTCCAAATGCCCATCAGGTCAGTGCTGAGATTCAGAAGAAAGGCCGGGGGCGATAGCAGGGGACTGGGCCATTGCAAAGCAGCTGTCTTCTTGAAGGAGAGGGAGGGGGTGCAGAGGAGGCCCAGCTGGCTCAGGGGACCCTGGGCAGAGAAGGTATGTGGGCCTCTGTGTTTGTGCGTCTCTGGTAGGGTCTCATTTGGAGCCAGCCAGGGATGCCCTTGGAGACTGGTGAGCATCAGGGATATTCACGTGGGTATGAGGAGGTAGATGTTGAGAGAATTTAAAAATAAAATGGACTTATAGACTCTTTAGCTCTCAAAAAGTGTCTGAAGTCACTCTTGCCTAAATGCAGAGATTCTGCCTTCTTGCAGATGCCTCTGAGCCAAAAGGACATCAGGAGGTACAGGGGGAAGGTTTGAGATGCTTCCAGTGTAGAGGATGTCCCAATTCCATATACATTTCAAGACTCAATGTCCTGACACTTATCCCTAGTTTCATCTTCCTGCCCCTGGCCCTTTTGGGTACAGTGATTCCCAAATTCAACAACAACATGTAATCTTTATGAAGCACCAGCTCTGTGCCAGGCTCAGCAAGAGACTAAGGACCCAGACTAAAATGAAGCCATCTTTGCCCCAAGGGAATTGCCTTCTATTGAACTGTCCAAGCTCCCAGGGTCATGATTGAGGACCCACCTTCTCCCACCCCCCCACCCCCGGGAGTACATCTCAAATGGGGCTGGGGAAAGAATTTGGGGTTGGACATCAGGAGAACTGGGTTTCTTCCCAGGACCTACTACAAATCCATTTTCTGTGGGGCTCCATATCTCCTATAAAATATGGATTGTTTTACTGAATAATATAAATTATAATGAGCATATAGCACCTTAAAGTTTGCAAATCACTTCACAGGTATTAATCTCATTTAATCCTCACAATAACCCTGGGAAGTAGGTGCTATTATTATCTCCATTTATACAGAGATGCAGAAACTGAAGCTGAGAGGGGCTAAGTGATTTACCCTGAGGCAGTATTCAAAGTAATAATCTTCTTGCCTTCCAGTCTATAGCTAACTATTGTACCACCTAGTTGCCTCTAATTTAGGACAGATTGAGACTTTTCCTCCAACCTTTCCAGCTGTATGTCCACTCTTCCCTTTAAACTGTATACATTTCAGTCAAACTGGACCTTGTTATATCACCCGTTCTCTCCCTGACCTCTCCTGTTTCCTTGCCTTTGTTGATCCTATCCCCAAGACTGGAGGAGATTCTCCATACATCTTACTGATAAAGTAGCTCTCTCTTTGTGGGTAGATTTCCAGTCTTACAGAGCCAAGGAACTGTTTTTTTTTTTTTTTTTTTTTTTTTTTTTTTTTTTTAAGTAGTTGGATATTTTAGTTCCATCAAGGCCCAAGGGTCCACCTCCTCCTCCGGGAACCTTCTTTCACCTTTCACCCTCTCCCTTCCCCAGCTGAAACAGATTCCTGCTCTCTTGGGTGAAGGACTCAGCTTACTTTTGTAGACTCCCTTCTACTAGGGTTATTGGCTTTTGTAGTCATGTCAGCCCTATTGTTGGACACTGAATAAAAAAATTCATCATAGCCACCCTCCTTCCTTGCCATTAGTACTGGAAATTGAGGGTTTTTTTTAAAAGAGCCCCCTCAAAACCTTGGAGCTCCAACCACCTTTACATACCATTGGGTCATAAACTCCAAGTGCATTATCTTGATCCTTACTAGGATAATTCCCCCTCAGTTTGAGTATTACCTCTCTTGCCCTTGATCTTCTTATCTTGACCCCTATCCTGTCAGGATTAAGTTATGATTCTTCCCTGGAATTATGGTTTGTCCATCCTCTCAGTGTCCTTGCCCCCCTTATCTGCCTTTGTTCAGATTAAGATTATATACTATAAGATTATATACTCAGGTTATGTATTCTATTTACAAATCTTAGTTAGCTAAAACCCTATATAAATTTCCTGCCTCAGTTTATCTGGGCCAAATGTTTTGGACAAAAGTCCCATTTGGTCGGCTAACTTAAACCCTCCACATTAAAATTTAAAAACCAATGTCTGTCTGCCTCAGTTTCTCTGGTATTACACTATTAGACTCAAAACTACTCCAGAGCAGGATCCATCTCATTTGTTTCATCCTTGTCATTTTTGACATTGGATAATAGCTGGTCTTTTGGACTGGGAGTCAGCTTAAAATCTAGTCCCCAGTACTTCATGGCTGAGTGACTTTGAGGAGGTCAACTAACTTCTCTGAAGCTCCCCATCTGCAAAATGTGAATGGTAATATATTCTTACAGGCAATACCTATCTCACAGGGTTGTTGTGGGGATCAGATGAGGCAAAGTATGTAAAGGAGTTTGGCAAACTTTTGACATTATAATTAATATTAATTCGTTGTTATTATCTAATAAAATATTATTAGATACATATGATATATAATAGGAGATATAAGAGTACATATATATGTAGAGTGCATATATGTATATACATTAATTTATGTGTGTGTACATTTATTATAGCTACATGTAACATGTACATACGCCACTCCTTTTGCCTCATGTTTGAGCCAACTGGAGTCAGGCATTTGGTTTGGTATCAAGTGGAAATGTTAATACATAAGTTAACAGTGGAACTATCAGCTCCTTGAAGAAAGGGACCATGACTTCCTCTTCTCTTCTAATGCTACTCTGTCCCTTAACAACAATGTACACCATGGGATTTAATGTGTGTTCCTTTCTCAGGGAGGGGCTGGATAAGAGACTGATTGATCCAAGTGTTTTGTGTTACAGATCTGGATGATTGAGGGAGAGTGCTCTCTCTATGTGTATGTGTGTGTATAGGTACATATACATTTACACTTAGATATGTGTGTGTATTTGTGTAATGTGTGTGTGTGTGTGTAAGCTGAATGACTCAGTGGATAGAGCATTGGGTCTGGAGTTAGGAATATCTGAGTTCAAATCCTGTCTCAGAAATTTATTAGCTGTGTGATCCTATGCAAATGATTTAACCCCGTCTGCCTCAGTTTCCTCATCTGTGAAATGAGCTTGAGAAGGAAACGGCAGACCGTTCCAGTATCTTTGGCAAGAAAATCCCAAATGGGGTCAAGAAGAGTCAAATATGACTAAAAAAGATATATATATATATATATATATATATATATATATATATATATATATATATATATATATAAAAGTGTGTGTGTATATATATATATACACACATACATTCATACATATACAGATACACATACAACAAATATGTATACACATTATATATTATATATATTCATATATATTTATATATTAATAGAGAGATAGAAAGATGAATATAGGATATAACTTCTAGAAAGGCCCTCCCTCTACCAAAGCAGACTGGCATTTTATCTACAATTTGTAGCCTTTCTTTTTTTCCTGAGGCAATTGGGATTAAGTGACTTGCCCAGGATCACATAACTAGGAAGTGTTAAGTGTCTGATATCAGATTTGAACTCGGGTCCTCCTGATTTCAAGGCAGCTGCTCTAATCACTGCACCATTTAGCTGCCCAATAATTTATAACCTTAAAGAAGTATCCAATCACCCACCTTTATAAACTATAAGTTATAACTTCATAATTGAGTCTCATAATTGAATATGGGTACAATTATGATATATTATCAGTAAATGTTTGATTTGTATACCTATTTTACATACCGATATACAGAGGGTCATGTAAAAATTTCTTGGGCAAAAAGGGATCATTAGTGGAGAAAATTTAAGAAGCTATGGATGAGAGCACTAAGAGGCTGAGTGATTTGTTCAGAATAATGAAGACAATCATGTGTCAAACATAAGTCTTGAACACTGGCCAGCTCTTAATTGCTTGGGTCAGTGATGTCAAACTCAATTAAAGCAGGACCACTAAACTGTCCATAAGGATTTCTTATCCTATAATGACTTAGAAAACCATGTGTTAACATCATCTATGTTTTGTTGTATTTTTATTTATCTTGTTAAGTATTTTCCAATTCCATTTTAATCTGGTTCTCACCAGTTGTGGATATCAGTAATGGGCCTGCAAAGTGTTCAACACTTCTGCTCTATGTCATATTGCTCTATCAATGCTTATTGACTAGAATCTCTAAATTTCCAGGAGTTTATGACCCTGGAGTGATATTTCTGGATTTAAAAATCTCCTCTTTCTGGGGAAGGAGATACCTTTGGGCTTGTTTGTGAAGGACCTCGGTGTCATTTACAGAGTCTGTCAATGTCTGTAAGATTGGAAGCCTTTTTTTCTGTTATCTAGGAATAATTCCAAAGGGCTTTGGAAGTAAGTTCAGGAGTTATTTTGCTGTGCTTCCCCTTATATAAATACAAGGCTTTGCCCTGACTTCTTTTCATGGGAAGTGAAGGGGATGGAGAACTCCAGCGCCTTTGCAAATTACATTGCCCTAAAAGTGGGATTTAGGGCCCCAGGGGAGTTGACAGGCTCCAATTTTGGTTTTTTCCCCAGTTTGAAGTCAGAGATGAGTAATGTTGAGTGGGCCCTGTAGACACCAGGCCTTTTCCCAGGTTGGTTAGTGGCTTGCTTGGACAACCAAGACCCTAGCTGTCAGCAGACTTGACATCTGAGGTTAAAAGGGGCCAAAGAGAAAGAACAACTTGAAATCTCTCACCTCCCTCTGATTTTTCTTCAATGCTTCCTGTTTATTGTTCCAATTCTGAATGATTTTCCCTCTAGGAAACAGCAAACTTTTTTCAGCAAGAGGTCTTTGGCTATAAAACCACAGGGCCCAGAGTCAATTGTCCAATAGGGGAATAGCTTCCTTAGGAGGTAGCGGGTTCTTCCTCATTGTAAGTCTTCAAGTAGAAGCTGAAGGAACACTTGTTTGGTGTGTGATAGAATTTATGTAAAGCATCTGCAAAACCTTAAAGTGCTCTGTGTATACCAATCTGAAATTCTGTGAGTAAATGTATCCTTAAGAGAGTTTAAAACCAAAAACCACCCTAAAGATGGGAAACCATTTCCAGAATAGGTAGGAAATTAATCCACAGAATTTCCATCCTCTCCTCCTTTGCAATGCTGTGCTCATTAAATGCTGGACGGAATAAGCTGTAACTTCACACACTATCCAAACATCTGGGTGAATAGTAAAATCATTTCATTTATCATCCAGATGTGAGGGTTATGACACAAAACACCTGGATCAACTTATCAATTATCCAGCACCTGCCTGCACAAGGAACACATACTGGATCCCATGGTATACCTTACTATGGGCCATATGTGTGGTTAGAAGAAAAGCTCCCTTCAAGGAGCTGATAATCCAATTGTTAGCTTATGTATAAGGAAATATTTCCTTGATGCCAAATCAAATTGGAACAAACATTAAGCTAAGAAGCTGGTGATAGTTTAGCTTATCCTCTCATTGTTTTGGCAGAAGGCTGCCAAAAACAAAGTTGACAGGGCTTAGCTATGAAATACAGGTAGTTCTCATTTGGGCAGCCTCCCTCCAATCCCACAGAGTGCTCTCTTCATATCCTGCATGTGGCCATTAAAAAAAGCCTCTGAACTAGTCATGCCTGAAATATTGATCAATAAATCATTTTGATGAATGTACCACAATCAATCTGTTTCCTGTACATATTCCCATACTATATACAGTTAAACTTTGTCCTCTTCCTTTTGGCATTTGAAAATCTCATTTTTAAAGAAACTCTAAGTACTCATTACAGAGGGCAAGGTGGTTCTGTGAATAGAAAACCAGACTTGGAGCCAGGAATTCAGATTCTGCCTCAGATACATACTAAGTATGTCCCCCTGGGCTAGTCACTTAACTGCTCTCTGCCTCAATTTCCTCATTTGCAATATGGGAATAGTAAGAGCAATGAGCTCTCGGGATTGTTGTGAAGATCAAATGGGATAACATTAAAAGTACTTTGTCAATCTTAAAGGCATATGTACAATATACATTCATGTGCATACACTAGCTATTTCTCCTCTTTCTCCTCCTCCTCCTTTATTAATAATCATTATTGTTATTATTATTTCTAATTCCACATTCATCTCCTCTCTCTCTCTCTCTCTCTCTCTCTCTCTCTCTCTCTCTCTCTCTCTCTCTCTCTCTCTCTCTCTCACCAGACAATAGATACATCAGATATCAGACACTTGCTTCTCTTGTCTCCAGAGTCTAGAGCTAGGAAAAACAAACAAACAAACAAACAAAAAAACACTACCTCTGCAGTCAGAATACCTGGGTTCAAATCTCATGTCTTATACTTACTATTTTATTAGTATAACCTTAAGCCTCCATTTTCTCATTTGTTAAAAGTAGGGGGTGAGACAATTGGCTTTAAATAGGTAATTAGGAGGTAAAACTACAAGAAGACAACTTTGGAGAAAGAACTTCCTAACAGAGAGGTAACTAGGTGGTGCAGTGGATAGAGCAGCAGGACCTCAGTTCAAATCTGGTCTCAGAGACTTAACACTTCCTAGCTGTATGACCCTGGCCAGGTCATTTAACCCCAATTGCTTCAGGGAATAAAAAAAAAAACAACTTCTTACTAGAGCTTAGAATGGATACCATGTCTCTCTCAGGGATCTTTAGTCCAGAGTGAACTGCCCAAGAGGAGATTCCTCAGGAAGTGGTAAGCTTCCCTTTGCTGAAAGTTTTCAAGCAAATGCTGCACAGCCACTTGCCTGGTAGGTGAGACAATTTTTGCAAAGTGCTCTGCAAACCATCTGGGAGATTTGCACATGGCAGGGACCTCTTAGATCTATTCTAGTTCTGTGAAGAAAATCTGCATCTTATCTGATTGAAATTATTTAAAAGAAATTTGCTTGGAAATAAAGGAATAGAGCTATCTCCTTTCTGTTGAAAGAGTCCGGGTATCTATGATCTAACAGGTGGATTATTATCTGTGGTTCAGTTGTTTCAGCTATGTCTGACACTTTATAACCCCATTTGGGGTTTTCTTTGCAAAGATACTGGGGTGGTTGGCCATTATAGCAGATGAAGAAACTAAGGCAAAAAGAGTTAAGTGACTTACCTAGAGTCACTCAGCTATTAAGTGTCTGAGAACAAATTTGAATTTGGGAAAATGAATCTTTCTGATTCCCGATCCAACATTCTATCTACTGTATCTAGTGATTTCACCTACCATATTTGTATACTTTGGTAAGACCAGCACTGCTATTGTTTCTTCCCTCCTTCCTCAGAGGATTCTCAGAACAACCATCTTGTAGCCCTTAGTGAGAACTTAGTTGAATGAGTACCCATGAACTCATTTCATTTTTTTCAACAGCCCTGGAGGTGATATAGGGTGTTGAATCCATGCTGTATGAAGGAACTGAGGATGTTTAGCCAGAGGCAACTGGGTGGTACAGTGCATAGTGGGGTGGCCCTGAAGCCAGGAAGATCTGAATTCAAATTTGGTCTCAGACATCAGCTATGTGACCCTGGAGAAAACTCTTATCTTTGCTGCCTCAGTTTCCCAAAGCATAAAATGGGGATCATAATAGCACCTGCTTCTATGGTTGTTGTGAGAATCAAATGAGATATTTATAAAACATTTAGTAGGTACTGTATAAATGCTTATTCCTCTTCCCCCTTAGGTTGAGAATATGACTCAGAGGGGAGGTAGCAGTTTTGGTTCTATGATACAGAATGATTCTGACTGATAGATGCTACAGAGAAGCAAGCGTTGGCTTGGTATCAGAAAGAAAAAAACTTCCTGAGCATCAGGGCTGTGCAAACTTGGATTGGGCTTTCTGGGAAGATTGTACGTTCTCCCTCAATAGAGGTTTTCAAACAGATCTATTCCTCAAGTATATTACTATTTGGATGTGGATCAGATTAGATGGCTGCTGAGATCCCTTCCTATTCTAACGCCCATGATTCTGTTAGAGATAGGTAGAACGCGAGTCTTTATTAGTTCCATTTTGGAGGCAAGGAAGCCAAGGTTCATTTCTAGAGTCATACAGTCAGAGGAAAGGGGGCAGGAAGGAAGCACAGATGCCTCTGGGATGGGAGTCTGAAGACAGCAGAAAATGTGGGCATGCTGGCCTCTTAAATGGGCTTCAGAGCTCAAAGGAACTCTCATTGCCTTTGTATACTAGCTTACCTCAGGGGATATCAGCTTGGATTTGAGCAAAAAAACAAAACAAAACAAAAAGAATCCACAATTCCTCTAAGTGCTTGTAGATCATCCATGCCCAAAAGGCCAGGATTTTTAAACCCAGTAGCATATTAACCATCTTAACCACACCTTGTGGCTTGATCTCCTTATAAGAAGTTAAGTAGAACTTGCATAGAACCCAATAGGGAGTAGATCTGGACCCCAGAACCAACTTCACTAGCTGTGTGACCATTAACAAGGTACATAAATTCTCAGAATCTCAGTTTTCCCCATCTGTAAAAGATACATGTTACTTAAGTGACACAAATTGGTAAAAATACATCAAAAACATGAAAGCAGAAATTAGGGCAGTTAGTTCTCCATCTTAATGACCTGGGAAATATTCTTTTCTCAGAGGGGTCTCTATTGATTGAGAAACTTTGAGAAGCTCGGATCAACAGGTTTGATGTTCACCTCTTTTTCTCTCATTAGTAGGGATTGGTTCCTTCTCTCTCAGGGCAAAGAACATGAAGGGTTCTGTCCATCTCCTTCTCTCTCTGCTTACACTGTTAATGCTTCAGCTCCCGGGCCGTGGACTTTTCTCCCAATTATCCAGCTCTCGGGAGTTTCTCTGCTCAAGCTTGGGCCCTAGCCCCAATACATTTGCATGCCATTAGCCATGATGCTCAGCATTATGGATTCATACTTAATTTTAGTACTTTTTGGAGGCAATTCGAACCTAATTAAAATCTCTTCCTCCAAGAATCTGACATGTTCTTTAACGGGGAGGAGAAGGGGGGACATGAGATGCACACAAATGAAATGTATCTATGCCCCACCCTCTTTTAACCACTGGCACTTATTATCATTTCAACCTCTATTAATCTTATTCTCCTTCTGTTTTAGAAAAAAAAAAAAAGGTCTTTCTTTCCTCTCTAATGGTTTCCAGCCTTTCTGTGAACATTCCCTGTTATGAAGGTACCATCTTTGTTTTCAGATGCCTTTCCTTGAAAATAAAGGCTATAGATGGGGGATACTTTTCCAACTCAGTTCATGCAAGAATCATGTTTGATTGATCTAGGATCCATTCTCAAAACTTCTTGCCTTTCTCCCAGTAACCAATTCAGGCCAGGTCTCTGGATCACTTTTAAGAGTTCATATTTTTTCAGGAATACACAGAATTCACCTTCTGAAGGGTACATCCATCTCAGGAGACTCAGATACAATGGTCAGAAAGGTATATATTTTATAGCACCAGAGAGGAAGATTCTCTAAGATACACAGTGGTACTGAAACTCTCCATCTCCAAACTTGTCCTGGGTTTCATGTTTCAAACACTTGTCTAACAACACCTATGTGTGACGAGGAGCTAGACTCAGAATCAGAGCACAGGCACTAATGTGTCTCCAGTGCTCCTTCTTACAAGTAATTGCTATTTTTGCTGTTCATTCTTTCAGATGTGTGACCCTGTGGACTCTACTTAGTCCATGGGGTTTTCCTTGGCACAGACACTGGAATGGTTTACCATTAGCTTTTCCAGTGGATTAAGGTAAACAGAGATTGTAATTTTATCAGGGTCACATATCTAATAAATGTCTGAGGCCGGAGTTGAATTCAGATCTTCCTGACTCTAGTCCAGAGTTTTATCCACTACCTTGACAATAAATATTGGTCTTGGAGTCAGGAAAACTTAGATTCAAATCTTGCCTTAGATATTTGCTAGGCTTGTCATCCTGCAAAATGACTTCTCTGAACCTCAATTTGTTCATCTGAAAAATGAGAGGATTGGACTCAGAGATTTCTAAGATCTTTTTCTGTCAAACCTTTGACGCTATGAGTGGGAAGGGAAAAGTAAGTCAGGGAGAGATTGAGGCAGTAGTGTGCCACAGTGTGTCCTAGGTGTCTGACTCTGGACAATTTGCTAAATTTTTCTAAACCTCAGTGTTCTTATCTATAAAATGGGGATAATAACACTTCCACAGCAGGGTTATAGTGAGAATCAAAAGAGATAATATATGTCAGATACTTTGCAAAACTTCAAAGTGACATATAACTGTCAGTTATTATTCTGAGTGTGTATCTTAATTATGTTATTTCAGCCTCTACTCCTTCCTACCACATACTTGTATCTTTATGCTTCTTTCTGTCTCTGCAAACTTGACAGCCTGCTTGGCTAACTGCTCTTATGTGGCAGATTCTGACTCTATGTAGTAACTCTGCTTTTTCTTCTCAAACATCTTCTATGTTGGAGTGGGGGAAGGAATGTATCTTGTTTGTTGATGTAGATGTGTTCGTGCTGTTGATACTTAGGGTGAAATGACACTGGAAATAGTAGTTATAATTGTAAGGGTCCTGGCTATCCAATCTTACGAGGGAGCACCTTTCCTAGTGGAGATGGGGTGGGGGAGAGGGATATGAACCGACCCAAGAATCTGAATTTAGGAAAGGATTTTCAGGACATGAACATGTGTGAAAGATTGGATTGGCCTGATCAGGTACCTTTCTGGTCCAGAAAAGATAGCACCATTAAAGACTGACTTTGGAGGTCGTTGGGAGGGAATGAATAGAGTGACCCAGTGCAGAGCCTGAAGACACTTTGCCAGATGAACAAAAATATGAAAACTGCGGATGGTCAGCACACAAAGTCTGGTTCTGGTTAGTTTTATATGTGGATATAAATGGAGAACATGATTTTTTTCCGTTCTCTCTCACTAGGCATTAGAATCAGCTGGATCAAGGTAGACAAAGGCAGCCTTTGGAATTCTCTCTGGGTGTTCCAGGATCTAGGACAGTGGGAGGATCTCCAGCCAGTGCAATCAATCTGTAGTGGCTTCTCATCACTCTATTCTGTTCCAGTCGACATTTTTATTACAGACTTGGATGAAGGATTGTTTCACTTTTTGTACTTTGTATTCCCAGTGCCTAGCATGGTGCTAGGTCATAGTCAGCCTCATTGGTGGATTATTAATAATAAATACTTGTTTATGAATTAACTAATTGATGAAGTATAAAAGGCATAATTGATGCAAAAGACTGCAAAAGGACATGAAAGTAGAGTGGATAGCCAAGATGTTGGGTGCCATAATTGGAATATTTTCTGATGAGAGAAATGATGAGAGAATTGAAGATTAAATAAAAAAAAGATAAAGTCTTTCTCTTTTAGTGAAAAAAAAAAACCTATAGAAGTACAAGAGTATTTTATAGAGAAAGACTTAGAGGTTGTATTGTAAACTCATTTGGACCCAAAGGAATGGCATGGAGGCCTCATGATGAGAAGGATTTAAAATGTAAATAGTTCTCTATTCCCTTGAGCTCCCTATAAGACTCTGCAAATCACATGAGCCAGAGCTTTTTGGATCTAGGTTTTCTGGACCTAAGTCTAATTTTTAAAAACCACACTTTGTAGGTAACTACTTCTAAAAAATTAAACAACAAAACCAACACTTGAATAGATTAAAGAGACTGAGTTTGTATCCCAAAGTTAATAATGGCTACCTGTGTGACTACAGACAATAGTGAAATAAAGCTGACCCATTAAGAGATGGAGTTGGGATTTGAACTGAGATCCTCCTAAGTCCAAGCCCACAGCATTCTAGCTCCACCATAACCATCTCGACTACAGGAAATGTCATGACCCATTATCCAGAAACCCATGCCAGTTCCTAGTGATCACATCTAACAGAGCAAGGCTTGGGCAGATGGTCTTGACCCAGCCCTTGTGGTCTCAGTTCATTCCATCTGCAAGCTTCAGTGTTCACTTTGAGCTGCTAAATCCCCTTTCTAGATAGAAACCACCCCAACAAAGAGAAATAGATCCATCCCTTCCCACTCTGTGCCCTTTGCAAAGAGACAAAAGCCATCCCCTGCCATGTGAAAATGTCACAAGAGATTTGCATTTTGAACACACAGGTTCCACAAAGGACTGCAATGTATTGACTAAGGTCTTTGACTTGAGCTTTCCATTAGCTGTGGGTCCTCTCACACTGAGACTTTTGCAGAAAATCGTTTAATGTTTCCTCTATATTTAAGGAAAACTCCAAGGGCCCATTGGCTTGGCCCGGTTACCCGAGACTCTGAAGTTGAGTGCATTACCGGGTGGAAAAAATGGCCAGCCTTGCTCTTAACTGAACTCCATGGAGTGTTTCCACCCAGGGTCTGCCTAACTATATTTAGGACTTGCCGCTTGGTTTGAATTTCTTTCTTACCTACATTATTAAGGTCACTTTGAGTGGCTGGATGGCTTCCTGGGCCTAGCAAACGGTGGGGAGCAAGCTGTGTCCTGATGAATAATGAATGTGGGTGCCAACAGGTTTGTAATTCATAAACGCTTGTGACAGTTGTCTGTCGGAAGGAGGGAGAGAGGCTCTGGGAAGGGAAACTCAGCGGGTCCCCTGTCTCCTTATTCTTCATCATTATAGTTCTCGCCAGTGCAGCCCCTTCTATCAATTCCCTTGTCCAGTCTCCTAATTGCCTGTTGCCTGCAATACAGGCTCATCTAGCTTATGGGACTTATTGGGAAAAGGAGCCAATATTAACAGCCAAGACAAGGTCTTTTTAAAAAAAAATTGTTGTTATAAGGTATGAATGTTGCTAAGAAGGCTTCCTGGGTTGTGGAAAGAGCACTGGATTTGGAATCAGAGGCTCTGAGTTCATAGGGTTATAAATTTAGAGCTGGATGGAATATTAGAGAATATTTGGT
This sequence comes from Sminthopsis crassicaudata, assembly GCF_048593235.1. Lineage (NCBI taxonomy): Eukaryota > Metazoa > Chordata > Mammalia > Dasyuromorphia > Dasyuridae > Sminthopsis > Sminthopsis crassicaudata. The sequence goes on along the minus strand of NC_133619.1, from coordinate 590,012,279 downwards.
CTGAACCTCTTGTTTTTACAAAGGAGGAATGAGTTGCCAAGATCAATGAGATTGCAAAATGGGAGAGCTAAGATAAAGTAAGAAGGAAATAAGTATTAAATATGCCTCTACTCTGTGCCAGGTATTGTGTTAAGTGCTTTTGATGCTCATAGCAACCTTGGGAAGTAGAAACTATTATTATCTCCATTTTATAGTTGAGGAAACTGAGGCAGACAGAAGTTAAGTGACTTGCCCACAGTCATATAGTTAATAAGCACCTACACCTAAGGCTGGATTTGAACTCAGGTCTCCCTAACTCCAGACCCAGTGCTCTGTATACTGTGGTACCACCTAACTGCCTTAGTACAAAAGGGAAGTCCAGGGACCTATGTTCAAATCTTACCTCTGGGTGTTACTTTTGATAAATCATTTAACCACTCTAGGCTTCAGTTTCCTGGAAAATAGTTTGTTATTTAGTCATTTTTCAACCATCTGTCTCTTTATGACCCCATTTGGAATTTTCTTGGCAGAGATATTGAAGTGATTGGCCATTTCCTTCTTCAATTCATCTTAGAGATGAGAAAACTGAGGTAAACAGGGTGAAATGACTTGTTCAGTGTCACATATCTGCGGTTAGATAACCTTCCTGGGCCTTAGCATCCTCATCTATAAAAATGGGGACTCTGAATCAGGTGGTTCCTTTATAGCTCTGGAAGTCAGATTTCTTTCTACTTTGCCACTCTTCCATCTAACTCAGCCTCATTTTTCTCATCTGTAAAATGGGATAACACAATAATTCTGGTGGTCCTTAATTCATAGGATTGTTATGATTCAAGCAAAATGTTATAGGTTAAGTGGTTTATAAACTTTAATATGCTATGATTATTATTCATTATTTTTATATGTCTGAGCCCTTCTTCCTTCAATTAAAACACAGAACATTGAATGGTACATCTTATTTATTCCTATTTCCCCCTCAGCGCCTATTAATAAAGTCCTGCACAGTCTGATTAAATGTTTGTGGATAAAGTCCATGATGAATGGGTGAATGAATGAACCTAACATTAAATAGGATCTCGTTTCTTGTTACAAAAGATATCAGTTTACAAAAAGTTTTCATTGACTTCACTTCATCCTCATATGAGCTCTTTGAAGTAGGAGTGTGTATATGTGGGGAGGGAGGAGGGACTTGTGGGTATAGGGCGGGCATTATCACCCTAATTTTTTAGATACATGGGAAATTTTGACTCAGAATAGGGTAGTTTCTTGCCTAAAGCCAGCTGTTTAGTAGGTGGAATAACGGTAACTGCATCTCATGTTTAGGTTCCAAGCTTTTCCCACTCTCCTGTGCTTTTTCCAAAATTCCCTGAGCTCTTGGTATTTATTTGGACAATTCTACTCACAAACCCTCAGGGAACTAATGGCCTTCCCTTTCTGCTGCCATGACTACACTTGATTATTTATTTGCCTAGTAACTGCAGTTTATCAACTCCTGGATTCTGAGGAAAATGCTTTCCAATCTGTTCCCTAAAGCCACCCTGGAATTTTATTCTCAAGAGAAATTGAGCAGGCAAGAAGGGTTCCCATTCCCTTAATATACCAGGTCAGGATTGAGGAGAGGGTTATTCTCCTGAAGCCAGGCCTGTAACTAAGGTAGAGTAACTAAGGCTTTCACTCAAAGTGTTGAGTTTAAAGGGTGCAATGGCACTTGCAACATTTTATCAAGGGAGAAAATATCTCCAGAACTTAGCACCTAATTAGCAGGAGTGGTTAAAATAGGAAGTTAACAGGTGGTAGGCTTGGGAAAAGCTCCTGGCAGAGTTCCTTCTCTGTGTTACTCTGTTCTTCTTCACTCACTAATTCTTCAATCAAGCATGGCCTCCTGAGCAGTAGTCTCGCCCTGATACTGAAAGTAGTTCCACACTATTTGCTTCACAAGATATTTATTTTGGACACACAAATTCCTCATTACAGATATCCACTCTCACTCCACCCTTACCCCTATAGCTCTGCATCTCTTCTGAGAACACAAGGCCATTATTAGGATAGAAAACATTTAAGAAATCAAAGAATTACAAACTATCACAATGAGACTTTTCAAAATTTATCTAGTTCAATTGAACCCGGAGCAGATTTGAATACTTATACCCTTGGGGAGCTTCCAAGGCAATCCATTCTATTGTCAAATTGTTTTTCTTATTAGCCTGTAATTTGGGACCCTTTGGTCCCACATCTGTCCCATGGAGGCCAGGTCCTCTATAATCAGGAGGACACCAATGGTTTCATCGTACTCACTATATGGAATTGTCCTGACCATTTTGGTGTCATGGAAAGAACAGATTAGGAGGCAGAGGACCAGAGTTCAAATCTCAAACTATTCAAACTACAAAATTACTCCCCGTTTGGCTTTTGGTAAGTCATTTAACCACTCTAGGCCTCAGTTTCCTAGAAAATAGTTTGTTGTTTAGTCATTTTTCAGTCATCTGACTATGACCCCATTTCGAATTTTCTTGGCAGAGATACTGAAGCAGTTGGCCATTTCCTTCTCCACTTCATTTTATAGATGAGGAAACTGAGGCAAATAGGGTGAAATAACTTGCTCAGGGTCACATAGCTAATCAGTGTCTGATGCCAGATCTGAACTCAGCAGGCTTAGTCTTCTTGATTCCAGCTTTATTACTCTATCTACTATTCCACCAATTTAATAATATTTATTTAATATTTAATAATACCTAGAAAATAAGGGTTTGGGGACAGATGGCCTATAAAGACACTTCCAGCTCTAATATATGATCCTTTGATAAATTTGTGGTGAGGTTGACAGAGGAGCCTGTTCACTAGACTTTCCCCCGCCTTCTTATCTCCCCCCTTCCTCTGACCCTGAGGTCCAGTCACAGTTTCACACATTTTTTTTTGGTCTAGAGCCCTTGATATTTCAGCGACAGATTATAACAATCACACTTTACAATTTTTGCAGCACTTTGTACTTTTCAAAGCTCTTTTCCATGAGCGTTTTCATCTGATCCTCACAATCACCCTATTAAGGACTTCTATCCTTCAAAAGATCCTTGATTCCAGGTTTGTGGGCACTGCTCTGTATGTGCAGACCCTCCACTCCTTCATAGACAGTCTTTGTGAGGTGCTCTGGCCAAATAATTAGTTCTACCAGAAGTTAACCCTCTAGTGACAAACCTCTCAAAACCTCGCTGGTCCAAGAATAATAGGCACATAGACCATTGATGGGCACATACTCAAAACCCTCCCACTTCACTGGGATCTTCCAAAGCTTCACTCTCCCAGCAATTCAATTCAATAAACATTAAATGCCTACTATGTACCAGGCATTGTGGTAAGTGCTGGCAGAGAATTAAGAATCCTCTATACTACGATGCAAGGCTGCCCTATTATCAAGTTAATTCAGCTTCCCAAACCTTTGTAATAATAATTAGTATTTACATAGTGTTTAAAGATCTGCAAAGTGTTTTATAAATCTCTCATTTGATCCTCCCAACAACTCCGGGAAGCAGGTATTATTATCAACCCCATTTTACAGATGAGGAAATTGAGGTAGATAGTGAATAAATGTCTGAGGCCACATAATCTAGGGCTTTGTTCACTGTAATATCCCACTGCCATTATTAGGAATCTGCTTTGTTTTGACCGCTGGAGACACAAAGAAACATGAAGACAGTTTTTGCTCTGGTAGTGCTTACCTCCTATTGGAGTTTCCATTTTTCAGATGAAAATAGAAAGGTGACCTTACTTGTCCCAGGTCCCAGTGACAGAGTCTGCACTTCAACCCTAGTCTTCCTGGTCATACTTAAAGTTTACCATTAGACAGTCTTCCTGCATCTCAGGTTTATTTACTTTGTGAGTGCAGATGACCAGTAGAGCTTGTGGGAAAATATCCCTTCTCTGCCTGATGAGAACCTGAACCTATCATCTTGTTTTTCACTTGGAGCTGTGGTAGCTGCTGGTTATCTGCACATCTGAGGCGGCTGCCCTGGAATTATGGATTGTTTCTCAAGATGTTTGTGACAAGTTACAGCCTAAAACAAAGCACAATTCTACAAACAATTACACTGATGCTCTTTAATCCAGGATTGGGGCAGCCTGAATACTCACTAGTCCCTATTAGAGAGTTGGTGCAGAGTAGCTTGGAAGCATGAGCAGATCCTGGAAACTAGTGAGGGGCTCCACCCATGCTGTGTGCAGTGGCTGTCCTAACCTTGTGTGACAGTGTAGTGTCTGTCTGATAGAACACTTTCAACCATTCCAAGAGGTTTAGGCTTTGTCTTTAGAGTTCCCAGAAAGCAGAGGTTACCTCTCCTCTATGTGTAATTGTGGGTCATAGGGGAGAGTCAAGTACTGGTCTGAGTTAGCAGTCTTTCAAACAGTAAATCTGTAAGAAATGTCTATTATGTCCCACGTACTACTCTTGGCACTGGAGGTACAGAGACAAAAATAAAGGCAGCTCTTATTCTCAAGAAACCTACAGCCTAGTCAAGGGAGAATGTGTATGTATATAGATAGATGTATATATCTCCCCACATATATAGCTATAGACATAGATATATAACTATATGTTTATGGGTGTATATATATATATATATATATATATATATATATATACATAGATATACGTGTATATTTATATATGTTTCTATGAATATATATAAATAGATGTATATATATATCCGTACATAGATATAAGTGTGTATATATATATGTATGTATGTATAGGTATATATATAGATATGTATGTATATATATACACATGAATATAAGTGTATATCTCTATATATTTCTATGAGCATATATAAAAATAGATGTGTGTATGTATATATATATATGTGTGTAAATCCATACATAGATATAGATAGAGATATATATCCACATATATAGCTATAGACATAGATATATAACTATATGTTTATGGGTGTATATATATATATATATACATAGATATAAGTGTATATTTATATATGTTTCTATGAATATATATAAATAGATGTATATATATATATATATATATATATATATATATATATATATATATATATATATATATATCCGTACATAGATATAAGTGTGTGTATATATATATATATATATATATATATATATATATATATAGATATATATATAGATATATATAGATATATATATGTATAGGTATATATATAGATATGTATGTATATATATATATATATATATACACATGAATATAAGTGTATATCTCTATATATTTCTATGAGCATATATAAAAATAGATGTGTGTATGTATATATATGTGTGTAAATCCATACATAGATATAGAGATATATATCCACATATATAGCTATAGACATAGATATATAACTATATGTTTATGGGTGTATATATAGATATATGTATATATACATACATAGATATAAGTGTATATTTATATATGTTTCTATGAATATATATAAATAGATGTATATATATATCCGTACATAGATATAAGTGTGTATATATATGTATATATATACATACACATATATATATATATATATAGGTATGTATGTATATATATACATGAATATAAGTGTATATCTCTATATATTTCTATGAGCATATATATAAATAGATGTGTGTATGTATATATATATATATGTAAATCCATACATAGATATAGATAGAGATATATATCCACATATATAGCTATAGACATAGATGTATATCTATATTTGTTTGTATGGGTATTTATGTATATAGATAGGTGTATATATATATTCATATATAGAGAGAAAGATGTATATTTATATATGCTTATATGGGTAGATAGATGTATATTTACATGAGTATATATCTATACATGTTTACATATTTATGTGCACACATGATGTATATGTGCACATATATGTATATATTCATATATTTTTGTATAATATAACTTTTTCTAAAGCATATTTCGTATAAATATATACAAAGTAGCAACAAAATGATTTAGGAGGAAAGACAATATCAGCTGGGAGCATCAGGAGCCTCATTTATATGTGCAACTTCAGCTAAGCCTGAGAGATGGGGTAATGAGGGAGTGCATGGGATATAGGAGATAGCTAAGGCACATGCGAAGGCATGGAAGTGAGAGCTGGCGTATAGGGAACAATAAGGAGGCTAGTATGGTTAGGTTGCTCTGTGTGTGTATGTGGGTTCACATGCACACATATGTGTGTTGGGAGGGTGGAGGTGTAACATGCAATAAGATTGGAAAGGTAGATTGAGGACTATATTGTTGTTATTAAGTCATTTCAGTTATGTCTGAGTCTTCTTGAGCTCATTTGGAGTTTTCTTAGCAGAGATACTGGACTGGTTTGCCATTTCCTTCTCTAGCTCATGTTACAGATGAGGAAACTGAGGCAGAGTTAAATGACTTGTCCAAGGTCACACAGGAAGTAGGTTTCTGAGACCAGATTTGAAATTATTGAGATGAGATCTAATTCTAAGTTTGGTGTTCTATCTCCTAGTCTAGATTGTGGAAGGCTTTAAATTCAAATCAGAAGAGTTTGTGTTTGGTACTAAAGATGACAATGAGCAGCTAGAATATACTGAATTGGCAAAGAGTAGTGGGGGTGGATAACATGCTTGTATTTGTGCTTTAGGAGAATCAATGTGTCAGCTCTGTTGTGGATGGATTGGAAAGGGGAGAGACTTGAGGCAAGGAGACTATTTAGGAAGCTATTGGAATAGACTAGAAAAGAAATGGTGAGTGTCTAAGGTAGCATGGTGGAAATGTGAATGGTGAGAAGGGAAAGGATGTACAGGGATATTGAAGGGAGAAACAACAACATTTGGTAATTGAGTGGACTTGTCCAGGTTCCTTCGGGAAGGCAGGTGATGATGAAACCTGGCCCCAGACTAGCCTGTCTGGACTCTTGTCTGAATCTATCAGAAAATTTATGATGCTGTTCCTGGATCTCTCTTCCTCTGTTCACTTCAATGCAGTTTAAAACCCACAGCACCACACAAGTATGACTGAGACTGTTGCAGGAACCCAGATTTAGGACTAGAAAGCACCTTAAAGGTCACCGAGTCCAATCCCCTCATTTTCCAGATCAGAGAACCCAAAGTAACAGTGACTTGCAGGGTGTCACACAGCCAGTGAGCGTCTGTGGTCGCATTTGAACCCAGTTCTCCTTGATTCCAAGCCCAGTGTTCTATCCACTGCCAATTGAAAATTCCTGATTAGGTGGGCAGGGTGAGAGATGCGGATGGTGGTGAGCTTCTTCAATCTGGAAAAATGGAATATGAAGCAGACCAGAACATTATTCTATCAGTCTCAAAGGGAGTGAAGAAAGGAGGCCAAGACTTCTTTATTAAATCCTCAAATATGCAAACTACCCTTTCCCTCTTGGAGCTAAAAAAAAAAAAAAAAGGAATTTAAGTAGAAATAAAGGCAAGTGCTGATTTTGCAGCAGGAAATATATTTCTGGGCATGGCTGCTGAAAGATACTGTACAGATGAAAAACAGATGGATTCCCAAAGGTTTGATGGATGCACTGAGGAAGAATGTGGAATGGGATGCAGGAAGGAGGGCTGTATTTGGGGTGTGGGCTCATTTCCTGGAGCAGTCACTGTGGTGTAGTGAAAAAGGAAGGGAACACGTACAGAGGATATTGTAAAGTTACAAACGATAAGATTTGGCTCCAACTTATCTCAAATCCCACTTCTGACACTGCTTCTGTGATCTATTCTTAATATCTCTGGGCCTCAGTTTCTCCAACTATAAAATGATGGGGTTATATTAGATTAACTTCTAAGGGTCTTTCTTTCTCTGTATCTATGATCCTATGATCTCTTTCAGTTGTAAAATCTATGATCCCATGACTACTCATCAAAGGATCCCTCAAAGATGGGCCCTAGCATTTCAAGGGTGGCTCCTTTGCCTCACAAACCCATTACTGTGATCCAAATTTTCATGCGAATTGGTCATTGGGGATTGTTTGGTCATTTCAGTCAGTTTTTTTGACCCCATTGGGGTTTTCTTGGCAAAGATACTGCAGTGATTTGCCATTTCCTTCTCCAGCTCATTTTATAGATGAGGAAACTGAGGCAAACAGAGGTTAAGTAACACAGCTGGTAAATGAGGCTGGATTTGTACTTTGGTCTTCCTGACTCCAGCTTTGGTGCTCTCTTGATTGCATCACTTAGTTGCCTTGATTGGGAGTCACCGACTTGTGATTGGGGGTGGAATGGCATGTAGCTGTGCTTAAGTATTGGAAGAATTTTTGTGTGGAAAATGGGTTAGAGCAGTCCTTTTTGGCCTCATTGGGCAGAAACATAAGCAGTGATTGGAAACTGCAAAGAAGCCCATTTAGGTTGGATGCCAATAAAACATGCTGACAAAGAGAGCTGTCCAGCATCTGAATGAGCTGCCTTGGAGGTGAAGGGCTCCACTCCCTTGGAAGTCTCCAGGCTGAGTTTGGATGGTGACCTGTTGGATACATTACAGTAGAGATTCTTTACTTGTAAAAGTTGGACTAGATAGCCTCTGAAATTTCTTCCATCTCTCACATTCTGTGATTCATTTATTCACTCCATTCCTTGCTCTGTTCATTTACTCTGAGTCTTAACCTTATCTTCCCCTAAAACATTTGCCAGTCTCTCTGATGGTTCTTTATCCTCTTTGTTGATAAATCCTCCCCTTTCTATTTCACTCCTCCCTCCAACTATTGCCTGACCTTTGAGATTGCTGGATATCTTCTAGTCTCCTGGCTCAGGCTTGGACAAAGACTCTTTTCTCTTCAGCTAATTCAAGGCAGAGACTGGGTTTTCAGAAAGAATTTTACTAAGGCATAAGGGAAAGAAAGTGAAAGAAAGAACAAGTTGTCAGAGCCCAGAAATGATGAGTCATAGAGCCCTGGGTCCAGCCTAATATCCCTTTGACCTTGCCATGAGTACTGGCAAAGCCTATGAAGCTGCTTGGCCTCCAATCCTACCTGACCCATGCCCTGACCTTTCTCAGCAGTTACCACACAAAATGTTCTATTCTATCCCCTTTTGCTCCAGTCAACATTATCTGGACTCTCCCACAGCTACTGCCAGGACCCCTAGAGAATCTGGGATTTCTCTGTTCCTTATAATTCCCAGAACCCAAGCCCTTTCTTTTCCATCCCTTTATTGTTCCTCCCATGAAATTCACCTTTTGGAAACTTCTACTAAATCTTAGTTCTTGGCCAGTAGTCAAGAATGTCTTTCTTGGACACCCAATGGGTCCAATCACTATTCCTATCAATCTCATCTCAAATGTCAACGCTGGCCTTTCACTCTGCTCTCAGGGTATTGGTTCAGATCACCTGGAGCCAGGGCCAAAGAATTATAAGGTCATCATAATGGCTGGAAAGAGCCTCAGGAACTGTTTAATATGCTCCTTCATTTTTATAGTGAAAAAAATTGGGGCCAAGTGACTCACCCAACATAACACAAATAACAAGTAGTAGATCTGGGATTTGAAGTGAGTTTCTGTGAGACCTCTAACTACAAATACAAAGCTCTTCCCATTCTATTGTACTGCCTCAAACTTTTACTTATACTGGAGTAATTACCTTATGCACACAGTTTTAAGGACAGGATCCAACAAAAGTAATAGAAAGGTCAGTCATTTAATTCTTTTATCCAACAGCATTCAATAAATGAAGTGGGAAGAGTGTCAAATCTTGTGTTGAAGCTTCTGAGTTCAGATTTAACCTCTGATACTTAGTCTTTGTGCGACCTTGAGCAGGTCAGTTCTACTTGTTTTTTGAAAGTAATTACTATGTCTGTCTTTGTATCTCTAGGACATAGCACAGTCCTGGTACATGGTAAGCACATAATAAATGCTTGTCTATTTGTTTGTTGACTTTAGTCTTTAGAATATAAGATCTTAGAAGGATATAAGAATATTGATGGAATATTAGAGCTGACAAGAATTCTAGAACATAGAATTCAGTGCTAGTATGGACCTTGGAACATAGAATGTCAGAGTAGGGAAATCCTTTTTCACATTATTGGGCTTCAGTTTTCTTTTACACTCTAGTGCAGTGGATAGAACACTGGACCTAGAGTCAGGAAAACTCATTTCTTTGAGTCAAATCTGGCCCAAAACACTAGCTGTCTGACCTTGGGCAAATCACTTAATCCTGTTTGCCTCAGTTTCCTTATATTGTAAATAAGTTGGAGAAGAATAGTGAAACATCCCAGTATCTTTACAAAGAAAACCACAAATGGGGACAAAAAGAGGCAGATATGATTGAAATGATAAAATTCTTCTTCTGTCAAATAAGAGGGAGATTAAAGTAGTTTCTAAAGCCTCCTCTAGATCTTCCTATGTCTTTATAAATAAAGTGTAATCCAGATTGGACTCCAGATAGTTCCTTTATTTGTTGCTCTACTGAGCTGGTAACCTTTGTATCTTGCTTGGTTATGGTTTCTGATCAAGCAAATAGGTTGCCTTGGGAGATAGTGGGTTTCCAGGCATTGCTTAAGCAAGACCCTTTGTTAAGGTAGATGGGGTTGGATTTTTTTCTCATTTGGGGGTTGGACTATATGGTTCCTGAAGTTCCTTTTATGACTAGGTATGGTTCCGTGCCCTCTGTCAGAATCCAGTTTCTACTTTAAGGAAGAATGCCTCCAGAGATAACCTGTTGGCTCCAAGACTTCCCTCTATGAGACTTCCTCTATGGGCACTTGGAACAAGTAAGCTTGGCAAGACAAATCAGCTTGCCAACCTGTCCATGCTAGAGCTGTATGTTCTGGCAGAAACCCCATGAGCTGAAGCTCCTTAAAGGGTATCATTCAACATGACAAAAGTCAGGTTGTTGCTGGCTTGTCACACCTTCATTATCCTTGATGTGAGTCAGAGGGTGATGGGAAGGGCAAGCAGCCTGCTATGGGTCCCCATTAGCTCTCTGTAGTCACTTCTTCATTAGGGCTCAGGAGAGGTAAATAAAGGATGTGCTCCCCTGCTGAATGAATAGAGAAAGCAGGGAGACAGCTGATCAAAGGTGAGCTTCTGTGCTTCTTCTCTCTTGTCTCTCTCCTCCATCCTCTATCTGGGACTGGAGAATATAACTCATTAGATGGGAAGAGAAAGAACCTGGAGTTGGAGGGTTTCTATAGAGAGAGTTCCTTATATAGGGAGGATCTAAGCTGCAACCAACCCTCTGAACTTGGAGGACCATTAGGACATGGAATGTCAGAGCTAGAAAGGGAATGGAAGAGTTAAGGGGCACATCTAATATAATAAACACCTCTTTCCCCTCACAATTTGACTCTTTCTTATCTTTCTAGTCCTCTTATGCTTTATTGTCCTCTATATTATTATTATTTTGTTGTCCAATAACAATTGACCTCCTTACTGTTCTTCATCTAAGACATTTGTTCTCCAGTTCCTGAAATGCTCTCCTTTCTTACATCTATCTCAAGGCTTCCCTGGCTTCCTTCAAGATTCAGCTCAAATTCTATCCTCATTAAGAAGCCTTTCTCACTCCCCAGTGTTAGTGTCTGTTCTATGAAATTAGCTCCAATTTACTATTCATATATTGTCTATGTTCAAAGTTGTTTGTCTGATTTTTACCTATTGGGATTAGAGCTCCTTGAAGGCAGTGATTGATTATTCTTGCTTTTCTTTGTATCTCCAGTACTCAGCATAGTCTCTGCCACATAATAAACCATGATAAATGTTAGTTGACTTGTTGATCTTCAGACATAAAATTTAAGATCTTAGAGGGACAGAATATTAGAGAGCTAACAAGAACTCTAAAACATAGATCTGGAAGGCCTATTAGAATCTAGAAAGTTGAATTGGGATGGGTTTGGAAGTCCAAAGTGTCCATGATAGGAGGTCCCTAAAAATGTACAATTTCAGAGCTGGAAAGGACCTAAAAACACAGAATGCCAGAGTTGGAGAGACCATAGAATGCATAATATCAGAGTGTTAGAGGAGCCTTAGAATACAGAATTTCTGTGCTGGGAGGGGACTCAGAAACCACAATGTAGAGCTGGAAAATCTCTTAGAACATATTATGTCAGTGCTAAGAAGTCCCTAAGAATGTACAGTGTCAGAGTTGGTAAGGACTTTAGGTTATAACATTTCAGATCTGGAAGGGTCCTTAGAACATGGAATGGGAAGGACCTTAGCTTATAGTGTCAGAGCTGAGAGGGGCTTTAGAATATAGAATGTGAGAAGTGATAGAGTTGGAATGGGTCTTACAATGTTAAAACTGGAAGGGCCTTTAGGATGTGGAACGTCCTGAATATAAAATATGAAAGTTGGAAGGCTCTGTAGGATTTTTGGTATCTCCAGCAATAGTGGCGCATATCTATAAGCCTGCTACCGGGGCATCAAGAGACTGGTAACTCAATTTAGCTCTGAAGTTCTGAATTGCAGCAGGACTAAAGCCAATTGGGTGTCTATATTAAGTCGGGCACCAATATGGTGAGCTCTCAAGGATGGGGGATGAGGAGAGATGAACCCTGCCTAGGATGAAAATGGAGCAGGTCAAAATTTCTATGCTTGTGTATATAGGATCATGCTGGTAGTGACACAGCACTTACAGCCTGGGTGAGAGTTTCAGAAAGAGAAATAAACCATCAAAGCTGGAACATAAAATGGTAGAGACACAGTGCCCTAGCAACCTTCTGTTCATGTCACCGTTGGGGCAGAATTGGGAGGGCATCTCCCCCATTACTTCTGCCTCCCTTGACCTGAGAGGGAGGAGCCCTGGGCTCCTTGCCAGTGTCTCTCAGACACAGAATTCTCCCTCAGGCCCTTCCCTACCCCAGGGGACTTAGAGCGGTCAGAGGCTACTTCCCAAGGTAGGCTTCTGGACTTCATTTAACTGTGTAACTCATTTCACTTTGGAAGCATCTTTCCTGAATTTAACAACTGCAATTGTTGGTTGTGAAGCTTTACAGCCTTAAAAAATGTTTTTTAATAATCCCCAGGTGTTTAGCTAACATACAATAACCTGGCTTGTTACAGCTCAATTAAATCCTTATTTGAGACGCTTAATTAAAAGAGTGAACATGGCAAGCTATAAAGCTCCCTCCTTTTCAGTCATCAGCCATGTGCTTTCTTGAATTACCCCTACTCCTCAGGTTTAGGCCATGCCTGGGGGATGAGTATTGCCTGCTCCAGCCTTCAAGAGTTAGCATGGGATCATGGGAAGAGCAGTGGGCCAATGTGTCCAAAGACCTGGCTTTGAGTCCTAGCTCGGAAACTTAGCAGCTGTGTGACTGAGGAAGTCTCCATGAGCATCAGTCCTATGATGTATCAGGACTTCCAGCTTCCCCAGGTCACAATTGAGAGGGTACTTCTTCTGTTGATGGAGATGTCTAATTTCTCTATACCCTGTAGCATATAGCCTTTGTGTATGGCTAGTTGGTGGTCAAGTAACTCCTAAATAGCTTCTCTGAACTTGAATGTAAGACCCAGTCTAATGCTTAATCTGGGCTCAAAATCTCTACAGGCAATTAAGTATAATTGAAGGAAGGAAGGGTAAGAAGGCTAATGAGCTGGATTTGAATCCTGCTGCTGCCAATTAGTATCTTGGATAAGTCATTTCATCAACCTGGGTCTCAGTTTCCTCATCAATAGAATGGGGAGAGGGTTTGGACAGTTTAAGACTTCTTCCAGGTCTACATCTATGATTACATCTTAGTTTTGTTCCATCTTTTCAGTTATGTGTTATTCTTCATGATCCCATTTTGGGTGTTCTTGGCAAAGAAACTAGAGTAGTTTTCCATTTCCTTCTCCAGCTTATTTTATGGAAGAGGAAACTGAGGTAAACAGGATTAAAGTGACTAATCTAGACTCACATAGTGACTAAGTGTCTCAGGCTAGATTCGAACTAAGGAAAATTAATCTTCCTGACTCCAGGCTTGGCACTCTATGTACAATGGCACCACATAGCTGCCTCTAGCCATCTTAGTAGGATGTGGTTGAGAGTGAATTCCATCTTTATAGAAAGCTAGTGGATAGAGAGCTGAATCTGACTATCAAGATTTGACTTTGAATCCTGTCTCAGACACTGTATAACCCTTCATAAATATTCTCAAAACCTCAGTTTCCTCATCTGTGAAATGCAGATGATACTAGCAACTACCTCCCAAGGCTGGCCTAAGGATCAAAGGAGATGATGTTTGTACAGCATTCTGCAAAGCTTAAAGTTCTCTGTAACTAGTTACCAATGTTAGGCTTGGGAGCTCAGCATCACCTCTGGGTCATTATGAGGCATCAGAGACCTAGGTATAAAATGAGGAATAATAATGGTTGATGACGCCCAAGCTCTCAGGTTTGCTGTGAGGACAGTAAAGATCTAGAAAAATAGAACCCATTCGTTAACATGGAAGGACTTTGAGTTCTCTTCTGCTAGGCTTTCAGAGTACTTAAATCTATGTTTTACCTAAATTGTATGATTATGAGCAAGTCAAGCAAACTCTCTGAGCCTCAAAGATAATATAAAGGTCCTGTACAATTTGTTCCTGGTTTGTCTTACTTAAACTTTTTTCCCTCCCAAGTGCCCAACAGTGTTCTACACACAGTAGGTAGTTAATGAGCTTTTATTGCATGGATTTAATTTAATCTAGTACGGCCATGAGAATGAGGCTCCTTGGAACCTCTTTCAACTTCCAAAAAGAAGGTCCTAGAAGATCTTACATCTATTTGATATCCCGGGGTCCTTCCATAGAATGTATAATACAAAAAGTTGTAACTAGTTACAACTAGGACTTCTTGCAGCAGGAGGAAAAACTAATTTACTGAATGACAGAAATAGCACTGAAAGTGATTATGATGGGCGAAGTTAATTGACCAAGAAGATGAACATTAATGAGCATAAATGCAAAATACTTCACTTGGATACAAAAAATCAATTGCATATATTCAGGATGGGGAAGATGTAGACCGATGGCTGTTCAGAAGAAAAGGAGATGTGGGGGTGTTTCCTAACTGGAATATGAGTGAACGCTGTTTCATGGAAGTCCCCAAAGTTAGTAAAACCTTAAGTTGTATTATAAGGGAAATAATCAGAGTAAGGGAGGTGAACATCCTGACTTGATCAGACCACATACCAGATCTGGGATCACATTTGGGGGAAGGATGTTGATAGGTAATTGTATAATCTCTTTCATCACTAGATCTATTATTCTATAAATATGATTGCCATTGGGATGGTGGTTAAAATCATGTCCTATGAAAGTCAATTAAAGAACCTGGGAATCTTTAACCTGCAGATGAGAAGAGTTGATAGTATGGGCTGAGGAGAGAGTTGAGCAAAATTTTTGCCTTTGACTATCAGAAGAGCCATCATGAAGAGAGAATTTAGACATTGTGTGTGTGTGTGTGTGTGTGTGTGTGTGTGTGTGTGTGTGTGTGAGAGAGAGAGAGAGAGAGAGAGAGAGAGAGAGAGAGAGAGAGAGAGAGAGAGAGACAGAGAGAGACAGAGAGAGACAGAGAGAGACAGAGACAGAGACAGAGAGACAGAGAGAGACAGAGAGAGAGAGAGAGAGGCAGAGAGAGAGGCAGAGAGATAGAGCAAAAAGACATACACACACACACACACACACACACACACACACACACAAACCTAGAATGACCCAACATTAATAGAAAGACATTACAGAGAGCAGATATCGCCATAATATAAGGAAGTAATTTCTAGCAATTAGAATTGGCTAACAATGGAAGATGTTTCCCATCAGTGGAAGAAATTGAAGCTTCACCTCTTAGAGATGCTGTAAAGGGAATTCCTACAGAATGGTGGGAAGTTAAATTATATGTCCCTGAGGTCCCTTGCAGCTCTATCATTTGAAAATCTTTTTATTCAAAAAGCTCCCAAGCTTAGAAACCCTCAAGGTTGGTGTAGAGGAAGATAGAAACCAAGTCCTTCTAGGTCACAGGGACATTGCAACCCCTAATCTAACTGCATAATACTGACACTTTTCCCAGTATGATTGAGGGTCACCATGCTGGGGATACAGAGAGAGAAAGGAAGGACAGAGCTCCTGTGACAGCAAAAATGTCCATCCTACTGCCTATTTCCTTGGGCCAAGCAGCTTCTAGATCTCTCTTGGGCCCTAAGGAATTTGCCATTTGAAAGTCAATGTTAGAGGGCAGGGGTCTTAGAAGCAGGTAGATGGGGATGAGGAAAAAATCATGGAATGGCAGATTTGGAACAGGGAAGGACATCTAACCCAATGCTCTCAACAGAGGTTCAAGATGTGACTTGTCCAACTAAGTTACACAGGTGATATATAGCAGAGTCAGGATTTAAACATAGGTCTGTGGCTCCAAATACAAAATTTCATGGAATTATGTTATCTATAGAGACTGGAAAGCATCTGGACCCTGCCTTCAGTGTTTCTGTTGCATGAGCCAATGAGCACTAAAGACACATAGACAACCCTTCTCCTTGGACTCTGATCTCTTGTGATGGGCAAACTGAAGAACAGATTTCCAACTTAAGTGTTAGTATGAGGAGGTGGGGGACAGATGATCTGTATTCCTGTTTCCTTAAATTGGCATCTAGAGGGACTATATCTCTGGTAGGGGTGAGACCTAAAGAAGATGGAACTGATTTTCCAAGTACCCCATTAGCATGGGGGGATTTCATAAATAATTCCTGATTGCTTCATCCTTATGGGCCACTAGTATCTCATTTGCTGACCAGATCCACTGTGAGGATGATCGGGAGAGTGCCAAAGGGTGCCAAGTAGAACAGCTAATGACAAGATGAAAAAGACAAGCAGAGTATTCTTGTCCCTCCCAGGATGAACAAGAGCCTGGGGATGGGACAGAGACACATCTATTGTAAAGAGTTAGAAGGGACCTCTGAGACCATTCAGACCAATCCTTTCTTTTACAGATGAGGAAACTGAGGTCCAGAGACATTAAGTTCACATAGTTCACATAGGTATTAAGTGTGAGAGCCTGGATTCAAAACCTGGTCCTCTGATTTCAAGTCTGGTGCTTCTGTCCATGGTCCTCTTCTGTCTGCTTGAGTGTATGACTTCATGGGTGTTGTGTGTTGTATATGAGCACTGGTAAATCATACATATACAGACATCAACATCCTCATCCTTCACACAAGAGGGTAGAAACTCCCTGACTTCCAAGTGTTTGTTGTCTGTTAGGGACTGTCCAAGAGGTACAGACAACCCAAAAGAATGTCCAAGTACCTTTTCAGCTCTTGAAGGTGATAGTTCTCTACATCTACATACAGACACACATGAATGCCTGGAGACACGAACATAGAACACAGACATATGAATATTCCTGTAAATGGTAAACTTCTCTCTTGTTGACATGCTGTGCCCTTTGCACTTGGGGGTTATTCTCTATACAAGAGGTGTTAAGCATGCCATCAATAATGGTCCAAACACTCTGAAACAGCTTAAATACAATTGGGAAATATTTAACAAGATAAATAAAATACAATAAAACCTTAATAATAATATGTTTTAAAACTAAGTCAATATGCATCCCACAGGGATCCTCATGTACAGATTGATGGCCCCTGTGGGATCCTTATACACAGATTGGTGGCTCCTGTGGGATCCTTATGTACAGATTAGTGACCCCCATTTCTGTCTGAGTTTGACACCACTGCTCTACACAGGATTTCTTCCCAGGTGTTGAGAGACTGAGAAGTATCATGAGCAGTCTTCTCTATTTCTTCATCTATGGAATGGGTATGGAAAATTTTCATGGCCTGCCTACTGCAGCTATTGAAAAGGAAATCTCTGCAAATCTTAATGGTTTGTATAAATGAGCTATTATTAATATTAATGGTAGTATGTATGTACTCACTTGCTAGATAAGAATAATAATAACCCCCAATTTGGAGAGGAATGGTTGTTTCGCAAAGTTCTTTCCTCCTAAGAATCATGATTAACATTTGCTTAGGACTTTAAGGACTTATGCAGTCTTGGAGCAGTTAGGTGGTTCAGTGAATAGAGCACTGACCTTAAAGTCAGAAGGACCTGATTTCAACTCTGGCCTTGGACATTTACTTAATACTTACAAGTGTGTGACCCTGGACAAGTCATTTAATCCTAATTGCCTTACCAAAAAAAACATATATAGTCTTATTTAATTTGTACAGCAATCCTATAAGATAGCTGATGCCATTATCCCCATTTTACAGATGAGGTAATTAAGGCTGAAATGGTTAAATGATTTGCCCAGGGTAGCACAGAGCATCAGAGGCAGAATTTAAATGTAGGTTTTCCTGATTCCAGGTCCAATATTCTATCTACTATACCTCACAGCAAGAAGTGAGAGAGGGTATAGGACAGGAATGTGTTAGGACCTGGAATTTCAGAGCTATAGGGAGCACAAGTTAAATTCTCTTCGTCTTTTAGTCTCAAATGTCTAGAGCAATGTACAACTAAGGTACCATAGTGCTGAGTGCTGAATCTGCAGTCAGAAAGACCTAAATTCAAATGCAGACTCAGATACTTATGCTAGCCTCAGTTTCCTCATCTGTAAAGTGAGCTGCAAAGGAAATGGCAAACTGTTCCAATATCTTTGCCAAAAAACTCCAAATGGGGTCAAAAAGCATTAGACACAACTGAAAAATAACTCAACAACAGCAATAAATCTAGGACATTGAGGAGTAGTGTCTTACCCAAAGTCAGGTTTTCCTGGCTCTGAAGCTACAAATGTATTATCACCCCCATTTTAGTTTTTGAAAATTTGTTATTTTTAGTTCTAAATTTTCTTTCTTCCACTCATTGAAAAGGCAAGAAATATGACATCCATTATACACATGAAGTCATGCAAAACATATGTTCACATTAACCATGTTGCAAAAAAACCCTAAAAAAAGCAAGAAAAACAAAGTGGAAAAAATATGCTTCAATCTGTACCGTGAGTTCATCAGTTCTCTCTGGAAGGAGATGGCATTTTTCATCATGGGTCCTTTGAAATCGTTGTGGATCATTACATTTTACAGATGAGGAAACTGGGGCTCAGAAAAAAAGGAT
Organism: Sminthopsis crassicaudata; assembly: GCF_048593235.1. Lineage (NCBI taxonomy): Eukaryota > Metazoa > Chordata > Mammalia > Dasyuromorphia > Dasyuridae > Sminthopsis > Sminthopsis crassicaudata. The sequence goes on along the minus strand of NC_133619.1, from coordinate 589,993,310 downwards.
GGAGGCATCTGAGGTCACACAGTCCATTATTGGTCCATGCTTTTAAATAAAGTGTCTGGAACTGAGGCTTTATCCCATGTCCTGAGCTCTCTATTCTGTATATCATGCTGACTCCATGATAAGTGAAGGGGGCTATGGGTACATGTATTAGGGTTCGAGGTAGGAGTACACTCCAGGTAGGAGAATCATAGACAGATGGGAAACCTGGATCCTAAAAGCAAGAATACTGCCTTCTGTACCTGAAATCCCCCACTTCTCACCACTTATCCCCCAGAGTGCCCACACTATAGTGCTCGAGGCAAAGCAGATGCAGACATACTGGGCTGGATAAGGGTTCTGAGAAATTGAATGACTAGGATCACGATCGAATCGCATGCAGTACCCTGAGTTCAGAGCTTTCGCATGGACCTGAGGAAACCAGAGATGGACCCAAGCTCTCGACCTGCTCCAGTGGGCCACGGCAGTCCCGTGTCCACCCTCCCTTCTCTGTTCCGCAGGGGCAGGCAGGCTCCTGATGAATGATTCAGCCTGGCCTGAATGTGGCCATCGTTCAGCTGCTCCTGGAAGCAGATGGCATGCAGCTTGCCTGGCAAGCGGAGCGAGGGCTTCCCTGGGGTGGGCCCGGATCCTGGGGGGAGACTGGAGGGCTCTTGGGCATAGGCAGGGACAGCCGGAGAGGGAGGTGGGTCACCTCTATTGGTTCCCCTGGGGGAGGATCCAGGTATGAATTTAGTGGAAAGGGCATTCAGAAAACTGGAGGCAGAGAATACTAGTTCCAGTGCCAGCTCAGCTATTCATTAACCTTGAGCAAGTCAATGAATGACCCCTCCCTCCTCCTAAACTGCACCCTCTTAATTAAATGAGGGTTGATGAGGTCAAAGCATGGTGCTTTAGAAGGGGGTCCTGAACTTGAAAATCAAAAGGTTGGAACATCATTTCTCCCTGAACCTCAATTTTCCTCATTTGAAAAATGAAGAGTTAATAGTAGACCATCTCTAAAGATCCCTCCCAGTTCTAAAATCCTGAAATCTTATGGTGAGTGGGTCCCTCCTTTCTGTGGAATATTTATTGCAGTCAGATAGAACCCTCAATAAGAAGACTATTAAATGTTCAGGTGAGCCTTTACACCTCAGGAATCCACAAAAACTACAAATCAGGGCTTGATTTATTGTTTTGTTGATTGTCTAGACTTAAAAAGTGGTGAAGAGAATGCTAATCATGCTGATAGAATTAGTTGTTCAACATTTACTAGGAGGTTCCTCTCATGAGGCTGCTGAAAGCCCTTCTGGGATAGATGATGGAGCTCATATACCTAATTATCAGAAGAGAAGCAGCTGGCCCTTGTATACAGGGCTCCTATAACTTTGGAGAAAACCACACCTGTCCTGTGAGGGGAGCTCTAGTTCTAGACGGGCAGGAGCTAGAGCACTGGACCTCAAGTCAGGAAGATCGAGTTTCCTAAGTTCAAATTTGGCATCAGACACTTACTAGCTGTGTGATCCTGGATGATTCACTTAACTGCCTCCTTTTCCTCATGTGTAAAATGAACTGGAGCAGGAAATGGCAAACCATTCCAGGATCTTTACCAAGAAACCTCCAAATGCAGTCAGGAAGAGTTGGATATGACTGAAAAAATTGACTGAATAATAACAAGGTCCATGTGTACCTTCTTCCCTTAGACACGATTGAAGTTTTTTCAAATGAAAAACTCTTATTTAGAATTATAGGAACATGAGATTTGGAGTTGAAAGGAACCTTAAAAATCAGAAGATTTTAGATTTAGAGTTGAAAAGGACCTCAGAAGTTGCTGAATCCAAAGCGAAGACACTTGCCTTAGGTCACAGTGCAAGAGACAGGATTTGAATCCATGCCCACAAACTCTGTATTCTTTCCCAGTGTACCATGATGAATGTGAGCAACTCCAACCTCCTCCCACCATCACCATTCCAAAGACTTAAAAATGAACAAAACGCGATGTGAGAATATAATTAACCAGCTTAGAGCTCAAGCTTCTTATCTTAAGAAGTTTTCTCAACTTATCAAATACTGCATTTGTTTGTAATTATTATCAACGTTAACTTTTCTTAATGATGATGATAATAATAATGAAAACCATCCTCTTCTTGATACTCTTTTCTCTGTAGGTTTTTATATCACTCTTTTGGTTTTCCTCCTTCCTCTCTGACTCCTCTTTCTCCGTCCATAGATCTCCATGCTCATAAACATCAGATTCCCTTCCCCAAGATTCTGTTTTTCAATCTCTCCACTATTTGACTTAATGATCTTATCAGTTCCCATAGATTTAATTATTATCTTAAGTTAATGATTTTCAGATCTATTTGGTTTTAATCTCTCTCCTGACTTCCATTTTCACTTTTCTTTCTTCCTCCATGGATCTCCATGCCCACAAACATCAGAAGCCCCCCAAGATTCTGTCCTGCATTCTTCTCTTTTCAGTCTCTATACTATTTGATTTAATGATCTTATCAGTTCCCATAGATTCAATTATTCTCTTTATGTCAATGATTTCCAGATCAATTTGACTTTTAATCTCTCTCCTGACCTCCATTTTCACATAACTGACTATTGGACATGGCAATCAATCAGTAAAATTTATTAAACACCTACTATGTACCAGGCACTGTGCTAAGTGCTAGAGGTAAAAAAAGAAGGCAAAAAGATAATTTCTGCCCTCACTGAGTTTACAATCCAATGGTGGAAACAACATGCTAAGATATATATGCAAAGCAAGCTATAGAGTAGATAAAAAGGAAATTATTAACAGAAGGAAGATGCTGGAGTTGAGGCAGGCTTCCAGTAAAAGACTGGATTTTAGTTGGAACTTAAAGGTCAGTAGGAGGACATTTTAAGAGAAAATGTCCAGCTCAGAGCCAAAGGTCTTTATGAAATAGCTAGGAGGGCAGTGTCACTGATTTGAGGAGTATTTGGCAAAAAGTAAGGTGTAAGAAGATTGGAAAAGTAGGTGAGAAATGGGCTTTGAATGCCAAACAGAGCACTTTATATTTGATCCTGGAGGATTAAATAGGGAGCTATTGGAGTTTATAGAGTAGGGGGGTGATCTGAACTGACTTGTACTTTAAGAAAATCCCTTTGGTGACTGAATGGAGGTTGGATCAGAGGAGGAGGGGCACCTGAAGCAGGCAGATCCTCCAGTAGCTACTACAATATTCATGTCAGTCACCCCCATCCCATTCAAGAAAATATAGTGGCTCCCCATTACCCACAGAATCAAATATAAAATCTCCTGTTTGGTTTTTAAAGCCTCTTTTTTTCCAGTCTTCTTATACCTTACTCTTCCCCATACCCATACTTCCTATTTACTGTTTGATCCAGGAACACTGGCCTCTTTGCTATTCTTTGCACAAGGCACTCCCATTTTCCAATTCTGGGCATTTCACTGGCTGTTTCCCATGTTCAGACACTAGTTTTAGACATTAGTCTATCTGTCTGTCTGTCTGTCCCCACCCACCACCCTTTCCTCTCTCTCTCTCTCTCTCTCTCTCTCTCTCTCTCTCTCTCTCTCTCTCTCTCTCTCTCTCTCTCTCTCTCTCTCTCTCTCTTCTCTTCTCTTCTCTTCTCTTCTCTTCTCTTCTCTTCTCTTCTCTTCTCTTCTCTTCTCTTCTCTTCTCTTCTCTTCTCTTCTCTCTCTCTCTCTCTCTCTCTCTCTCTCTCTCTCTCTCTCTCTCTTCTCTTCTCTTCTCTTCTCTTCTCTTCTCTTCTCTTCTCTTCTCTTCTCTTCTCTTCTCTTCTCTTCTCTTCTCTTCTCTCTCTCTCTCTCTCTCTCTCTCTCTCTCTCTCTCTCTCTCTCTCCCTTTACCTCAACTAACTCCCTCATGCCTAGACTGCAATAACAACAACAGATGTTTCTTATGAATGAATCCAGTAGATGTTGTGCATCTTATGAATCCCAAGCCTGAGGTCTAGAAACCAGAGATCCTGCCAAAGAAAGGGGGAAGGAGGGAGGAGTTGCTAGCTTTTTTTGCATTTCATACATACTATTCAGTCTTTGCTTTTTTCTTCCCCAACTCTTACTGAGAAAGCAGACTCCATTCCTTATCTCTCTACTTCCATTCAACTTATTGGTCCAGTTTTATTATTGCTGGAAAAGACAACCTCTTTCCTGCCCTAAAATGATTTCTTGAGGGGAAAAAAAGTCAGCACACTATGGGATGTCAGGTTGATCAGATGTCCTGGGGAGATGCCAAAATTTAGAATTTCCTAATAGCCATAACTGGCAAAGCATTAGGCCCCCTAGTCCTTAGGCTCTGTGCTTTTCCCTCACTTCAAACCTGCCTCCATCCATTAGAATTTCAGATGTTTTTAGAGTCACTGAATGAGAAGGGATCTCAAAGATCACAATCTAATCTAGACTCTATGGGGACTCCCTGATAATTGGTCAGTATGCCTCTATTTGAGCACTTTTACTAACTGGAAACTCACTATAAATTAAAACTGAAAGAGATTTTAGTGATCTGATCACCTACTCCAGGAGTAAGTTGGGTTGGCCAGTTCTTGGCTTTTGTTGTAATATAAATCATTTTGGCAATCACACTTTCTCAGAATGATATTTTATTACTTCCATCATAATTGGAATAAATACTAAATTTCAGTTAAAATTTAAGTGAAAATAAAATGCAATGTTTCTTATCAAGTATGCACAGTTCTTGAAACCTTAATCTTGGGTTAAGACCCCCTCTTCTAACAACTTACTTATTTTAGACACTGAAGTCCAGAAGGGTCAATTGACTATTACAGAATCCTAAAGCAGGGAGAGAAGGGGGAGAGGAGGTGGAGTTGAATTCAGGTTTTCTGACTCCAACTTGAGGTTGTTTTCTACTACATGATGTAGATCCTTAGATCCTCCCATTTTATTGTTGGGTGGTTTTTAATCATTACAAATTTTTTTCTTACTTTGAGCTAAATAGTTTTATTGTTAGGAAAATAGTCCTTACTTTGAGCTGAAATGTGCCTTTCTAAAATTTTTCATTGATTATGGCTCTGACCTTGGAGAAAACAGTGTAAATTTCATCTTTTTCCCACAACAGCCATATGACATATAATGACATTGTCATCTTTTGTCCTTCTTCACCATACTCTCTCATCTTCTCCAGGCTAAACATCCCAGTTCCTCTAAATAATCCTTGTAGGGAATAATCTTTATCCTTTTCTTTCTATTGGTACTCTCTTCTGAATATTCTGTAGTTCAATATGGTGCCCAGATTTGGATATAAAGCTTGGACAAGAACTGGGGACAATGGGACATTCTCTCCCTTTTGGATTCATTTGGTTTGAATATCACAACTTGGGGTGTATATCTTGGATGTTAAATCACATTGTTGGTTCATATTGTTTTAAAAAACAATTAAGAAGCAACCCTACTCCCTTTTTACATTGACTGACTTACTGACACTATTTCCTTCCATCTTAAAAATAGGGATTTTTCAGTTGTTTGACTGTCCCCAGATTCCTCAGTTTAGCTGGTGTTGGATAATTATTGCTTTGAATGAAAACTTAGAGTCTTCTCTGTCAGGTCTAGAGATAAGTGTGAATCCTGGGGCTGAGATCTCCTCTGGACATCAATGTAGCCTTGGTTCTCTGAACTGTCTTTTACTCTGGGGACTCTATATTGTGGTTGATTGGAAGGGGGTGAGATGCGGGGCATAAAATAAGCTTCAGTTCACTTGGTAGGGGTTGGGGGGGAGGGTTGGCTGAATGGAAGCCTGGAGAAACCCACAGATCTGAGCACCTGATATTGAGGGGGGATTTAGCGGACATTCTTTTGCCACGGCTGACTCAAAGCAATTAAGCAGCCAGGCCCCTGGGAGGAGCCTTCGCCAGCAATCAGAGGGTCACCTTGACCTCTTTGGAGCTAGTTCTTTTCCTCTTACAAGTTGGTCTCCAAGGTAATTGTCTGCTGTTGTTGAAGGCCAACTTCTCTCTCCTTTCTCCTTTCTCTCTCTCTCTTTCGTTCTCTGTACAGACAGTTTTTCCTTTGTTGACAGACACAACAGAGCAGGGGATAGTTGCAAGTCCTCACCCTTTGGAAGCTCAAAATCTCAGTCCTCCATTCCAACGCTGTACCAATTAGTTTAATTTGCCTGAAATGGCTTGAACGGTGCTTTCCAACATATAATTGAATTTCTGGGTGATGAATAATACCTTCAAATCCCATGTGTGTATTACATGTGTATTGTTTGTGTGTGTATACATTCACACAATGCCTATATACACACATAGTCATATACAAATATGTATGCATTTATGGGTTTATACACATACACATGAATATGCAAACGTGTATGTTGTACACACATACACACAAATATGTATACATGCACGCAAACATCTGCATATCTCTATCTCTATATTTTTCTATCTACACATGTACTTGTGTATGTTTTTCTGATTGAGACCTAAGAGAAAACTCCCAGAATGGAAACATAAGCTATCTAGTTGTGTAAACTGTTAACTGCCTTTGTAACCTAGGACCCAAGGCAGTGCTTAGGCCTTGAGTGGACTTGTCAAGTCTTGAAGGGCCAAGATTTGTAGTCCTCTTACCCTTGATTTGCCTGAATAACATAATCAGTATTATGCTAGAGGCAGGATTTAAAGTCAGAATTTCCTGACTTTAGAGTTTTCTCTAAAGTATGACATGGGCAGTTAGATGACACAGTGAATAAAGCATCAGGCCTGAGGTGAGCAAAACCAGGGTTCAAATCCTACCTCAGATAATTCCTAGCTGTGTGACTTTGGGCAAGTCCTTTACCCTCTTTGCCTCAGTTTTCTCATCTGTAAAATGAGCTGAAGAAGGAAATGGTGAACATTCCAGGTTCCTTGTCAAGAAAACCCCAATTGGAATCATGAAGAGTCAGACAGAACTGAAGTGACTGAACAACAATAACAAAAAAACCTATGGCTCATTGCCTTTCATGTATTTTTATGCATCCCTGCCTGACCAAAAATTATTTCTGGGTGCTTGATGGTAAGACCTAATCCTGGGTGTGTATTGTGTGTTTTTATCTATGTGTATTTGATTTTCTTAGGCTTAACTTCATATATGTTCATATTATGTATATTATCTTCATTCTAATCAACTTCCTGGCCAGTGAATGCTGCCTCACAGTCCTGTGGGAATGTGTGGGCATTTGTATGTACAAAAAGCCTAATCAGCTTTTGGGGTAGTATAATTCATTTTCTTCTTCTATATGCATGTGATATATACATGCTTATGTGCATATATGTCTGCCTAGCCTAATTGACTTTTTTTTTTTTTTTTTTTTTTTTTTTTTTTTTTTTTTTTTTTTGCTGAGGCAATTGGGAGTAAGTGACTTGCCCAGGGTCACACAGCTAGGGAGTGGTAAGTGTCTGAGGCCAGATTTGAATTCAGGACCTCCTGATTTCAGGGCTGGTGCTCTATGCACCCTAATTGACTTTTGAAGCAATGTATTTAGTTAACCACTCCTTATATATGTGTAAATGATACATGCATGCATAAATGTTCTGGTAGCACATTCTTATGTGCATATATGTATACTCATTTAAATAAAAATTCTGGGTAGCATATTCCTCCTTCCACATATAGGTTCAGACGTGTGCATGTGCACCCATGTGCAAATATGAACATACCCAGTCTATGTTCTGGGTATGCACCCCTCCTCCTGTTCCTGTGTGCATGTGAGTGCACACATGTATATGTGTGTGTGAAGGCACAGGTTTTAGGATGTAGTGGAAGTCACCCTTCCTCCCTCCCACCCCCTCCAGCCCCCATGCGTTTCAAGCGCTCCATTGTCAGAGTGGGCAAAGCTCTGCTTTCTCAGGCGGCTGGTGCCCCATTCAGCCTCCCTGAAAAGGCGTTTCAGTCACCGCAGCTGGGGAAGGGCTAATTACGTTTGGATTTGTCAAGGACTCTCTTGTCTGCCTTGGCCATCTGTGACATCGTGAATGCAAAGATCATTTGAAACATAGGCAGCTAATGTGAAGCCGAGTTGGAGAGCTTAGGATATTTATGGTAAATTATTTAACTTTATCGTTGGCTTTTATCGCCTCATTATTCTTCCTGTGAAGAATCTCCGTTTTGCGTGATTCGGCACTTTGGGGCAGTTTCACTTTGCAGAGCTTTGGGATGAAAGTTTTAGAAGATGAAGACAGGTCTTCCTGGAGGCTTCTAAAAGACTTGAGCTGTCAGCTTGCTGGGCAGGGTAATGTCAGTCATCCAATCTACTTCCAGGCTCATACTCGTCCTGGGCACTCCAGAAGAACTAATCCTTTAGTTTGGGCAGAGCTGCCTTACTCCTATTATGTGCTATGGAAACTCAAAAAACTCCAGCAAGAGAGGGCTGGTGTCCAGAGTGAGGGAAGTCATAGTCTCATTGTCCTCTGAGCTGATCAGAATTGTGTTCAATTCTGGGAGGATACATTTTAACTAGGATTTGGGAGGAGCTGTCCAAAGGCGATGAATGGTTCTTAAAATAAAGTCCTTCTCTTCCCTCATGAGCCAGCCCCTCTTTCAGACTTCTTGATTTCTGTTGACAGCATCATCAACCCTTTTACTCCCATCCTGAGCTCAAAACCAAGAAGCAATTAGAAAGGACATTGAATGGAGTTGTTGTTCATCACTTTTTAAAAGTGTGTCCAATTCTTCACGACCCCATTTGGAGTTTTCTTGGCAGAGATGCTGGAGTGGTTTGCGATTTCCTTCTCCAGCTCATTTTACAGATGAGGAAACTGAAGCAAATAGAAGGAAGTGACTTATCACACAGCTAATAAGCCTAGTAATTCAAACATGAGTCTACCTATTTTCTACCAATAGGGATGTGGTTTCAGTCCTGCCTTTCACATCATCTGTGTGAGTTCAGTCATCACTTCCCTTATGCTATGGTCCTCTTTGAGAATGAAGAACAAGCAATGGACATAGGTAGATCACAAAAATGTGCTCTATTTAGTTATTGATTTCTTCCAAAATTTATCAGTCTCCTACCACATGCAAGGCAGTAGGAATATATAGATTATCAAATAGGGACTTTCCCTGACCACAAAAAGCTTACATTCTACTAGGAGTACATTGTATGAACAGAGATTATTACAGTTTGCAAGATGAGAAATGTTGTGGCAAAGAAGATCTTTAGACCAATAAAGTAAATAAAATAAGGGAAATAAAAGGAAAAAGTAATTTTAATTTAATGGGTTGATGGAAGATTTTACAGTGGAAGTTAAATGTCCTTTTAAAAATAGATCCTTTCCCCCTTTTCTGATCTCTTTTTAGGACACAGACCTAATAGTGGTATTACTGGATCAAAAGGTATGCACAATTTTATAGGTCTTTGGGCATAGTTCCAAATTGTTTTCCAATTCACAACTCCACCACCAATATATTAGTGTCCCAATTTTCCCACATTCCCTCCACCATTTGTCATTTTTTTCCTGTCATCTTAGCCAATCTGATAGGTATGAGGTGATAACTCAGAGTTGTTTTAATTGGCATTTCTTTGATCAACAGTGATTTAGATCATTTTTTTCATATAACTATAGATAATTTTAGTTTCTTTATTGGAAAACTGTCTATTCATAATCTTTGAGCATTGATCAACTGGGGAATAATTGTATACTTATAAATTCGACTCAGTTCTTTATATATTTGAGAAATGACGCCTTTATCAGAAACACTGCCTATAAAATTTTTTCCCAGATTTCTGCTTTTCTTCTAATTTTATTGCACTGGTTTCATTTATAAGAAAAACTTTTAGATTTAACATAATCAAAACTTTCCATTTTGCATTTCATAATATTCTGTTTCTTGTTGGTCATAAATTTTTCTCTTCTCCATAAATCTTCAGGTAAACTATCCCTTGCTCTCCTAATTTTCTTATAATATCATTTTATGTCTAAATTTTAGGTAGATACTACTTATCATTTTTAAAAGAAAACTCTGTTTCTATGCTCTTTAGTGTTTTTAATAGAACTGAGTACTGTATTTTGTTAAAAGCTTTTTCTGCATCCAGAGGGATAATAATTACATACTTTCTTTTAGTTTTATTATTGATATAGCCAAGGTAGTCTTTCTCATTTTTGGTATAAATTCCACCTGGTCATAGTGTATTTTTCTGGTGACAAATTATTGCAATCTCTTTGCTAATATTTTATTTTAAAATTTTGCATTAATATTCATTAGCAAAATTGATTTATACTTTCTTTCTCTGTTTTGGCTTTTCCTGGCTTAAATATCAACAACATATTTATGTCACAAAAAGAATTTGGTAAGATTCCTTCTTAGCCTATTTTTTTAAAAAAGTAGTTAATATTAGCATTGAAATTAACTTTTTAAATGTTTATTTGGCTCTGGAGATTTTCTTTTTTAGGAAGTTCATTGATGGTTTGTTTAATTTTATTTTCTAAAATAGGGTGATTTAAGTAATTTATTTCCTCTTCTGTTAATCTGGGCAATTTATATTTTTTATACTCACTTAGATTGTCAGATGTATTGGCACACAGTTGGGCAAAATAGTTCCTAATTACTGCTTTACTTCCCTCTTCATTGGTGGCGAATTCACCCTTTTCATTTTTGCTACTGGTAACTTGGTTTTCTTTCTTTTTAAAAATCAAATTAAAGGTTTATTTATTTTATTTTATTTTTCATAAAACCAGTTTTTAATTTTATTAGTTTAATAGTTTTCTTAATTTCAATTTTATTAATCTCTCCTTTGATTTTCAGAATTTTTAATTTGGGGATTTTAAATTTATTCCTTTTTTAGCTTTTTTAGTTGTATGCCCAATTCATTGATCTGTTCTTTCGCTATTTTATTTGTGTAAGCATAAGAGTTATAAAATTTCTCCAAGAACTGTTTTGGCCACATTTCATAAATTTTGGTTCAACATTCATTTTTTAGTAAGAGTTTGAGTTCCAAATATTTCTCCCTCCTTCCCTTCCCCTTCTCTAAGATAGCAAGCAATCTGACATAGATTATACATGTACAATTATGTTAAACAAATTTTACTTTAGTCATGTTGTGAAAGAAGAATCAGAACAAAAGAAAAGTGAAAATAGTATACTTTGATCTGTATTCAGAATCCAGAGTTCTTTCTCTTGATATAGGCGGCATTAGTGTTTCTACTGGGTTTATATTCCAGAGATCTTAAAGGAGGGAAAGGGTCCCAAATGTTTGTGGCAGCTCTTTTTGTGGTGGAAAGAGACTGGAAACTAAAGATGTCCATCAATTGGAGAATGGCTGAATAAGTTATGATATATGAATGTTATGGAAAATTATTGTTCTATAAGAAACGATCAGCAGGATGATTTTAGAGGCCTAGAGTTATATGAACTAATGCTAAGTGAAATGAGCAGAACCAGAATTGCATTTTGTATATGGCAACGGCAAGATTATACAATGATCAATTCTGTTGGATGTGGCTCTTCTCAACAATGAGATGATTCAGTCCAGTTCCAATAATCTTGTCATGATGAGAGCCATCTACTTACTTTCAGATAAGAGTACTGTGGGAACTGAGTGTGGATCCCAATATAGCATTTTCACTTATTTTGTGGTTATTTGCATAAATTTTATTTTCTTTCTCATTTTTTTTTCTTTTTTTGATCTGATTCTTCTTGTGCAGCAAGTTAATTATATGGATATGTATATCTATATTGGATTTACATTTTTTTTATTATGTTTAACATATATTAGATTACTTGACATCTAGGAGAGGGTGTGGGGGGAAGGGGGGGAAATTGGAACACAAGATTTTGCAAGGGTCAATGGTGAAAAATTATCCTTGTATATGTTTTGAAAATAAAAAGCTTCAATAAAAATAAATTTAAAAAGATATAGATGGGGCAGCTAGGTGGTGCAGTGGATAGAATACCAGCCCTGAAGTCAGGAGGACCTGAGTTCAAATCTAGTCTCAGATACTTAATACTTCCTAGCTGTGTGACCCTGGGCGAGTCACTTAACCCCAATTGCCTCAGCAAAAAAAAAAATATGTGTGTGTATATATATATATATATATATATATATATATGGTATTTTCCATCACGCATCTTTTGGAATTGTCTACTGTGCACAATATCCTCATGCGGCTGCTCACTCCATTCAGTCTCAGTTCATGTAAGTCTTTCCAAAACCTTATTGACTTTAAGATAAAATGCAAATCCTTTAGTTTACCTCTGAAGGCATCCTACAACCTAGCTCTAGCTTTCCTTTCCAGTTTTTTTTCTTATTCCTTTCCTTCACACCCTTTCAGTGCCAGTCAGATTGATCTGCTAGCTAATCTCTAATCTAATCCACCGAGTCCGATCTTGGAGCTGTTCCCCATGTCTTGATTATATTCTATTCTTGTCTCTTTCTTTTGAAATATTATTTTAACAGTTCAATTCAGGTGTCATCTCCTCTGTGAAGCCTTCCCTGATTTAGCTTAAATTACTCTCTTCCCTCTCAATTTTACTGGAGCATGCTTTTTTTTCACAGAAAGTTCACTGAGTCCAATTTCTCCATTTTACAGATGATTAAATTGATACTCAAAAAAGGGAAGGTAGTAAATTTTCCTCCCCTTTCTTCTCCCTTTCCCTTCTTTCCCTTTCACTCCCTTCTTATCCCTCCCTTCTTTTCTTCCTGCCTTGTCTTTTTCTTTGCTCTTTCTTTTTCTTTGCTTCCTTCTTTCTTTTCTCCCCTGCATCCCCTGTTCTTTCCTGTTCTTCTCTTCCCTTTTCCTCCTTTTGTACCTCCTCCTCCTTAGAAATCTAGAGGAGAAAAACCATAGAAGAGTATTGAGAGCTGGGAAAGTCAGTTCCCTTCTGCCTCTTACTTACCTGTGCAGAGATTCCTTCCCCCCCCTCAATTTCCCTGAAGTTTATCAATTTTGCAGAGAAAGAAAAGGTGGGCCTGGGACAGTGCTTAAGGCTGGAGCTGGACTTGGGGTCTTGGAGGAACCTGGTGCAGTGTTTTGGGTCAGACCCTGCAATCTTCTGAGAATCCTTGCTTTGGGGGACTGGATCAGGGCTGGGCAGTAACCTGGGAAGGATCTGAGGTCTTGATGAATCATTATTTCATCTCACATCCTATGACCTCAAGCCCCATAACCTAATCATTCCCTTGCCTTTTTTGTCCTTTGTGTGGGACTGAATTTCAGTGTCCTGTGCCTGACCAGTGCCCTGATCTACCCTGACCTTTATTGGGAGGGGAATGACAACTCCCATCCTGCACTGGTCTTACACAGTCCTGGGCATCATACAGGGCTTCCTGTGGTCACCATCTCAAAATGTCCTTTCTTCTTCTAGCATGGTTGTTGGGTCCATAGACTTCAGAAGATATTCCTATGTATGTATGCATGTATATGTATATGTTGTGCATGTGTGTACTTGGGCAGTACCCAATTTGTAAATCTGTTGATTTATATTTACATCATTAAATGTGTATGACCACATTTCCATACAAGGGAATATGTGTGAACCTGCATAGCTATATTATGTGAACATGAAATATATTATGTGGACATGTTTGTTTATACATGTATCTATGTCTTTAGAAATTACACTCTATTCCCAAAGTCCCTTAAACAGCAGCCCTGAGGTAAGAAGTGGGATGGGGTTGGCAAAGGGGAGCCAGAGCTTCCGAGGAAGGGAAACATAAAAGCCAGGGACTAGTAAGGAAAGGAGATCTCTTTGAACCCCAGCCCCCTTGGTCAGGTCTCAGTGGGACAGAAAGAGTCTCCTTAAACCAAGTCTCAAAGGGTAGGGAATGTCTGAGGCTGGTTCATAAGCACCAGATGGGGGTTGTTGATATCATTTATCACCATAGAGATTTTCCTTGGTGGGGAGCCAGTATACAAGAAAAAACTTGGGAAACTGTAAACTATTGTAAAAAGGTCATATGTTATTAGCAAGGGTGTGGGCTGTTTTCTAGCATCTCAGGCTATTTCTGTACTATCAGAGTGGAATGTTCCATTTGGGGAGCAGGGGTATCCAAGACCCAGATTTAGCTTTTCCCTGTTTAGGTTGTGGGGACTCAAGAGAGTCACTTTGAAACCTGCTTTTCTTTCTACCTTTCTGGAAACTTGGGCAAATGTCATTCCATTCCACTTTATTCCTCAATAAACATTTATTTATTTATTAATAATAGATGTTTAACAGGTTATGGGCAGAGCACTGTTTGAGGCAAAGCTTAAAGAATATGATGGTTTCTCCCCTTAGGACAGTTTATTCTAGGCACACAGAAGCTCAGAGTTGGAAAGAACCTCAAAGAACATCCAGTCTAATTGGCATCTACATAACCATTGCAGGATGGGGATAATGGTTGCACAAGACAGGTAGATCAGTAACTACATCAATGGCATTTCAGAAGACCTTAAAGGTTTTAAACAAAGAAAGGAGAGAAGACATTTCAGATATGTGCAGGAGTAGCCTGAACAAAGGTAATAAAGCTTGGGGTATATTTTGAGGAAGTGGGAAAATAGGTGAACTGTCTACTTTGACTGGAGTATAGACTCATTAGTAGGGAATAACTGGAGTTAAGGTTGGAAAGGTGCTAAATAACTAGGCACATTACTCCCTAAACAATAGGTAAGCACTGAATGTTCAGAAAGAAGGACATCAATCATTTATTCATTTAACAAGCCTATAGTAAACATCTACTCTATCCAGGTGTGTGCTAAGCCCTTTTTGCATTCATTCGATCTTTATAACAACCCTGGAAGGTATAGAATATTATTATTTTCTTTGATAGTTGAAGACAATAAAGGCAAGTAGAAGTAAAATGACTAGCCCACAGAGTTAGTGTCTGAGACCAGATTTTAAATCAGGTTTTCCAGACTCCAGGCCCAATGCTCCATCTATTGTGTCACCAGATGTTTGTTCTACAAAGATAAAACTTTAAATAGTTGTCTGGCTTCAGAAAGCTTACATTTTATCTCTAAGTCTTAGAGATAAGTAAGGATAATGTCCGGCAGCCTGTGGAAATAGAGGCAGATAAGAGAAGTTAGGATTCACATAGATAATGGGAACCTTTATACTAGAATCAAGTTCAATAGACATAGATAGTTCTCTGGCCTCCACCCAATATCTTTACAACTTTAGATCCTCTGTGATTCTTTTCCAAACGTTTCCTATCTTCCAAAACAGATTCACCAAACATGTTAGAGGCTTTCTCTGATCTCTCTCAACATTTCATGGATGTATCCTGGCCCATGTCCTTTCCAATCATGTGTGTGTAAGGGGGTGGCAGTAGAAAGAGAGGAAATACCAGTTCTAAACAATGTTTTTAATTATCATCAGAATAATTGATGATGTTACTTTTGGAAGCTCTTGACAAAACTGGAATTTCAGAATTACAAAGAGCTGATGAGGTGATCCAATCCTACCCTAGAACAGGGCATGTCCTCTCTAGAAGGGGACTCTTTAGACGTCCTTATTTTATAGAAGAGGAAGCAGAGGTTAGAGAGATGAGAAGAGGGCTGAGCTACGCAAGTTCACAGCAAGTTAATGGATGAGACATCACTCAAACCTAGGACTTCTCACTGCCAAATCAGTTCTTTTTCTCTCTCTCCATTACTCCAGATTACAATCTTGGCCCAGAATTCATAGAATCATAGATTCAAAGGTACATTAGAGGTCATTTGGTCCATACTAGATCAAAAACAAAGAACAAAAAACAAAAAACTACAATAGAGATAAATAAGGTGACTTGCTAAGATTACTCAAGCCAGAAATAACAATCAAGATATGTACCCAGATTCTCATTCCTTGACCCTAAATCACAATGTGCCTCCCTCCTTCCCTCCTTGAATTGCTGGAAAACCTGTCTGGCTAAGACCTCTACAAAGGAGAGGTAGCTGTGGCCAGCCCAGTTCCTCCCTTCCCTGGACAGCTCCCTGCTCCCTTTATTTACAGAGACTGAAGTGCAGCTGGATCAAGGAGGGTCTATTATGCATTCATGAGACACAGGCTATTGAGTCAGACCCTGAGGCCTAGGAACTTGCAATGGTCAGGATGAATCCTAAATTCTGATTATTGTATTAAGTGCAATCTTAGTGGCAGGCCCCTGGGCATGGGAAGGCACAGGGTGGATGGGAAAGAATCCCCTCCTCCTATCTTGGCCACAGTCCCTGAGCTGTCTGGCATACCAACATGCAGAGTGTACCCTAAGCCAGGACATCTCCAAAGCTTGGTTTGGCTCAGCTCAACTCAGCTCAGGCCCCTCTTTTGATTTTTAACTTCCCTTCACTGCCTCCTGCCTCATCCAGGGCTTGGTTCTATTGTGCATCAAGGACACCTCCATTTCTGCATGTGCACTTATAAGGTATCAGCTAAGGCCATTTGGGGTCATGGCTCAACTCAGCTGGGGCCCAGACCCGCCCTCCTTCTCTGAAGACTCCTGGACCCAGTGGATTTCTTGGCACTGGGGAACAATCGTGGGGTAGTTACTGCTGACATCTCTAGGGTTTCCTTGTTTTTCATTTTGAGTCCTGGCTTTGGCAAATAACAAGAATTTTCTTTGACTCCACAGACCAGGAAAGATATGGATTTTCCCAGATTGGACAGGCCCTCTTGGAACTCAGAACAAGAGAGATGATGGTTCTGGGTCTAGTTGCCTAGTTTGGGCAAGTCCCTTCCCAGGGCCTCATCTTCTTAATCTATAAAGTGTGTGTCTGTTGGAGGGGGAGAGGGGGAGAGAATGGGGGTTGGGCTAAATCAGGATACAAATTGCCCACTGCAGATCCCCAGAGGGTACAGCTGGGAAATGCTACACAGGCCTGGAGACCAGGGCCAACTTGCTGGGTCACCTTGGGCTAATCTTTCTCCTTCACTGCACCTGTTTCCACCTCTGCAAAATGAAGGGGCTGCAATTAGATGGTCTCTAAGGCTCCTCATAGACATGGAATTGTACAGTTCTAAGAACTTGCTGATTCAGAGGATCAGACAAAAAAAAAAAAAAAAAAAAAGAAAAAAACCCAAACAGACCAAGCTGTCCAGAGCAGAGGAAATAATCAAACCATATGTTGGTTTTATGAAGACAAAGCAGCTCATTCGAAAGTCCACTTATCCATCAATTGGTTTGGAGTCAATTAAGTTAGAATTTTTCTGCCAATGTTGTTGTGTTTCTTCTTTCCATTCCAGACTTAAATTGTCTGTATTCAAATATATGTTCCCTTTTGCCTTGCTGATTAGTTGGTGTGTGCATGTGTGTGTGTGTGTGTGTGTGTATTGTTTTACATATAATGTGACCCTTTCATATATATATATATATATATATATAAATTTTACATAAACAACTCCTTTGCTTCTTTCATTTTCTCTTTTTTTCTCCCTTCTTCCCTCCCTCTCTCTCTCTCCTTCCTTCCTTCCTTCCTTCCTATCTCTCTGTCTTTGTCCATTTTTCACTGAAAGTTTAAGGACCTTGTCTAGGATTACACCATGGACAGGATTAAATTTTAAGTCTTCCTAATCCACCAGGTGCCCTCTATCCAGTGTGTGTGTGTGTGTGTGTGTGTGTGTGTGTGTGTGTGTGTATTGATAACATATAGAATAAGATTTGTGAACCACTCTGCCTTTTGTATTTGATATGTGAATGTATGTTTGTGATTATATATGTTTCATATATATGGGGGTAATGTGAATTTGAATGGCATACAAAGAATGCATATAACAAATATGTGTACAAATAAGTTTTGTGTGTCAGTATACATAGGTGAATGTGTCTAGGTGTGTCATTGTGTGGGCATATGTGTGTGTATAGATATGCTTTGCCCAGTGTATATCTGCATGTATGTGTGTGTTCAAGAAGCAGGTGAGCCAGAATCCACCAGGACTGGGTGACTGACGAGTTTTAATTGTCCATGGAGATGATGTAGCTCTTGGGAGTCATTTAACACTTATCCTGAACAGTAATGGGTCTGATGCCCTACTTGTTAGATGCCAGTGTTTCCTCTGCATCTGCTCAGTCCCTGCTTTTGCCTCAGTCTTCACCCATCTCTCTCAGTCCCAGTGCCTATTCCAGTCTTTATCATAGCCCCCAGCCTTATATCTGTGTGGATCTCTTGTCTCTGTCCTGCCTCTGTCCCCACTCTTGCTTTTCTCTCTATTGGCTGTCCTGTCCTTGCACTTATCTGTCTCTTCTCTCTCTTTCTTTCCATGCACCAGCCCTTTACCCTCCCATGTTCTGATCCTAACCTGTACCTATTCCAGATTCTGTCTCATCTCTACCCTTCTCACAGTCCTTCTCTCTGTCTTTGCTCCTGTCTTGTTTCTTTGCCTGTCTTTGATTCAGCTTTGCTCCTGCATCTCACTCCCTCTATTTAGACACCTCTGCCCTGTCCTTTCCTTGTTCCTGTCCTTATTTCTACTCTTCCTCAGTTCTTAATTCTGTCTGTATCCCAGAATTTCCACATCAATTTAATCTATCTCATAACTGAAGAAGTCCTTGATAGCCTCAGATTTTTCCTGTCTCCTATCACCTTTCCCATGGAGAAGAAATCTTCCTGGATGGATTCCAGAGGGTCCTTAGTTCTCCTCTCTATCTTGAAGAAATGACTTAAATTTAATATCCACTCTTCCATCTTGACCTCTCCTCTCTACACATCTGGAAACCATATGTCTATTCCCCATTTAGGGGATCTAGGCCACGAGGGAGAATCCAGGACTTTGCTGCTATCTACCTTTCATTAAAAAGAGCCCTTTCCTTCTCTAGTGTCCCTACCAGATCTCAGGACTGGAAGAGCCTAAATGATCATCCATTCTAATATTCTTGTTTATAAATGGGAACATTGAAGAAACAAAAGAATAAATACTCAGTCTCATGTAGTGAGTCACTCAACAAACATTTACTAAATACTATGTGTCAGACACTAAGCTAGGGGTTGTAGAAACAGAACAGAACTTGTCTTCAAAGATCCCCCATTATAATGGGGGGAGACAGCATATGTGTTATTAGATGCACGTGAGATACAGCCAGGTTGTTAGAAGGTAATCTCAGAGGGGAAGGCAGGAGGAGGCAGGGAGACCAAGAAAAGATTTTTGGAAAATGAGGAATTTGAGGTGAGTCTTGAAGAAAGCCAGGAAGGCCAAGAGGCAGAGGTGAGGAAGGAGGGCATTCCAGCCATGGGTGTATGTTGAGGCACCCCAGTGCAAAGGGACACTGACAGGAAATGGAGTATTCTTCTGTTCAAGGACCACTGGGAAGGTCAGTATAAACTAAATCTTAGATTGGCCAGATGAAAGAAATATAAAAGCATAGAGAAGGGAAAGAGGCCAAGTTGTGAAGGGCATCAAATGCAAACCAAAAACTGGTAGAGCTTCCTGTGGGTGGATGGGAGGTGACATGTTCAGGCCTATAATTTAGGATAATCACTGACCTCTGTCGAAAATGTAATGGACTGGGAAAGACCTGCTGCAGGGAGCCTGGTTAGAAGGCTATTGCAGGATGACCTGCACCACGGTGGTGCCTTTGTAAGTGCTTGAGGGGTCCTGATAAGCAGGATCTTGTGAAGGCAGAAATGACAAAGGATGGTGACAGTCAACAAACATTTATTAATTGCCTGCTGTATAAAAGGAACTGTGCGAAACCCGAGGGACATGAAGAAAGACAGAATTCCTGACCTCCAGGAACTCAATCTAATGTAGAAGATGACATCCAAACCATTATGTACAAACAAGCTAAATACAGGAAATAATTATCAAAGGGAATTAAAAGGGATTCAGAAAGACTTCCTATTGAAACAAGAATTTAAACTGAGACTTGAAGGAAACAAGGGAAGCCAAGAAGTAGAGATGAAGAAAGAGCATTCCCGGCGAAAATGAAAATGCCTAGAGTTGGGAGATGGACTATCTTGTTTAAGGAACCGTAAAAAAAAAAAAAAGTGCCACTGGGATGCAGTTTATAGGATATATTATGAAGGGCTTTAAAGGCCTGACAGAGAATTTTGTATTTGATACTAAAGGCAAAAGGGAACCACTGGAATTTATTGAGATGGGGGCAGGGTGATATGGTCAGAGATGAGCTTTGAGAAAATCATTTTAATGGCTGCATAGAGTCGGATTAGATGGGGAGAGATTTGGAGCAATCAGACCCCTCTATGGCTTATTTAATGTTAGTCACTTATTGTGATCACCCAGGTGTGAAGTGAAGGACCTGTACCAGGGTGAGACCAGTGTCAGAAAACAGAAGGGCATGTAATGGAGAGATGTTGCAAAGCACTGGATGTGAGAGAGAGTCAAGGACACCCAAGTTGCAAGTTTGGGAGCCTGGAATGATGCTCTCAGTGATAAGATGGAATTTGGGAAGATAGGAACTTGGGAGAGTGATGATGAGGATTGTTTTGTACCTTTTTGGATGCATTTGAGTTATCCAAGAAATATCCAGTTTTGGATGCTGGGTTGTAGTTCTCAAGAAGCCAGAGCTAGAAGTATAAATAAGGGAGTCTGTAGAGCAATAGAACACCCGGAATTTGGGGGTTTGAATTGAGTTTATGCTAGCCACATACTCTGTTCCCTCCTGTTCCCTATCCTATCCCTAGGCCACAGATTGCTTGAAGTCATTCCTGCTGGCTCAGCCTGTCTGTATATAATACAATGTCCCAAGACACAATGGCCCTGGCAGGTTGCTGCAAAGTCAGTCTGGTGTGGTGAAAAAAGAAGTAGGATCCAAGACAGAACGTGGGAGTTTCTGGGTTCAGCCTTGCCACTAACTCTATATAGAGCTCTATTGCTCTACAGTCCCATCCTCAGGGGACTGAGGGTGTGTTACGTTATATGGATTGGAGTGTGTGTATATGTGTGTTTATGTGTGTGTCTGTTGGGGGTTTCTAGTGTATGCTTTGCTACTCAGCAATAAATAGCTCTGGATAGAGCCAGAGCCATGCATCTGTTAATGTTTTGAGGACAAAAAAAATCCCATAATGTTTATGCCTGATTTACAAATCTTAGACTTTTTCTTTCCCTAGCCTTAGCTGCACAGGGCCACTTCCTGAATCTAAGGCGATATAATCTTGGGCAAGTTCCATTCCTTCTCTCTGGCCATGCTCACCCACTCACACCTAAATGGGGCTTATAAGACCTGTTCTGTTTCCCTTCCTTCTACCTACCCTCTTTCCAGGGCTGCCTTGGGAATTAAAGGAAGGAAAGTGTGCATGCAGCTGTATGCGTGGTAGGGACTCCTTGTTGTTCTGAAAGAAGTCAACTAGATGAATGAAAAGGACATAGCCAGGCTGGATCCTCAAGACCAGATCCCCTCCCCATCTACCCAATGACTTCCACAGCTCATCACTTTCCTTTCCTCTTGGCCCAAAGGCCCAATCAGCTTATGGGGGTCTGTCTGGACATTCCTGCCCCTGCAGGGCTCTCAAGAACAGAGTTTGTGACCTGGAGAAGGATGATAACAGGAGTTTAATATAATAATAACAACAACAACAATAAGAATTAGCATAGCATCTTAAAGTGCCATAGTATAATATAGACAAATAATATTTGTATAGCAGCTTTAAAAACTATAATAATTATTGCCTAAAGATATGATATGAAAACAATGACAAAAATAATAAGTATAGCATCTTAAAGGTGCTATACTATAGTATACACAAATAATATTTACATAGCAATTTTAAGAAGCTATAACAATTATATAATAATATGACATAGTAACAATAATAAGAATTAGTACAGCATCTTAAGAGTGCTATGCTACAGTATGCACAGATAATATCAGTATAGTGCCTTTAATAAGCTACAGTAATAATTTTATAATAATGTGATATAATAACAGTAACAAGAATAAGAATTAGTATAGCATCTTATAGGTTCTATACTCTAGTATATACAAATTGTATTTGTATAGCACTTTTAAGAAAATATAATAATATTAATAATCATTATTTTTTTATATTAAACCCATATTCTGGGCTTAATTAGTATCCTTCTCCAGGCCTTTTATACAAACTCCATTAATACAAATAATGTTTGTATAGAACTTGTAAGGTTTGCAAAGCACTATGCATATATTATCTCATTTGGTCATCACAATAACCCTGGGAAGTAGATGTTATTATTATTCCCATTTTAAAGATGAGGAAATTGGATCTGAGAAAAATTAATAGGGTCATACAAATAGGATTTGAATTAAGATCTTCCTCATTCCATGTCCAGAACTCCCACCCATTCTAACCAAGCTGCTTAAATAAACCAGATAGCTTTGCTCAATCCCAAATTGAGCTTTGATTCCAGCCCCTAAATGAGCCCTGGACTGAGACCATAAGCCCAGCCCAAGACTGAGCCCCAAGTCTGATCTGATAATTAGCCCTAGACATGATACTATGGGCACTAAGTTTGACTCCTAAAATAAGACTCAAACTGAGCTCTTCCCTTACTGCACAGTCCCAGTATTGTTATAGCATTCTCCACTAGAATAACAGAAGGGAACATGTTTAGCATATGCTAAAGAAGTACCTACCAACAGAGCATGAATTAAGCATGTCAAATTGTCATCTTGTTATATTCAGCTTCTCATCTTTCTTGGCTTGTGGGACCCATTTCGTATTATCCTGATGCTTCCTAGATTAGCATCTGTTTGGAGCTCTGGGATCTTGTGCTTCTGACCTAACCCATATTCCTCATATACTCACTTCTCCTTTTTTTCCTTGCTAGTGGGATTCTTTTTCACCATTCTACAGACTTCAAAATCTTGTACTTTATTGATTGGGTTTAAGGTGCGTTTTTTTGGGAGGGGGGAAATAACCAACATTTATTTTTTTCTCCCACTTACCTTTTTCTTTCCCCATTGAGAAGAAAAAAAGACAAAAAAACACTTGCAATAGATATGTATAGTTAAGCAAAATAAAGCATTCAATATATACTGGATATATCCAAAAAGCATACCTCATTCGGTAAACTGAGTCCACCACCTCCCATTCAGGAGTTGGATAGCATTATTCATCATTGGTGCTCTGAAATTATGGCTGGTCATTACATTGATCAGATTTCTTAAGTCGTTAGAGGTATCCCTTTTAAAAAATGTTATAATTATATAAATTATTCTCTTGGTTCTACTCCCTTCACTATTCATCAATTCATACAGCGGGTGGAGTTCTGAGAGGCAATATATATGAGCTGTATATGAAAAAAAATGGTTGGTGCTTGAGCTGAGCTCTGGAAGAGAAGAGAGTTACAATTTACTCTATAGAAAACCTCATTCATACCAAGATAGATCCTTTGCAGATTCATCGCGATTATTTATGTACCACAAATTTGTTGGAAGTACATACAAGTTGGGCCCTTCACTCCAGGAAGGATTCAGCACATCATTTCCTTTTGCCATAAAAGGTTCTGAGAAAGCAAGGATGAAAGGGCCCATGAAGAAGGTGACTCAGAGTCTAGTTTCAGTTTTGGGACTGGTTGAATGGGAGGTTTTGCTGGCAGATGAAGATGAGAATAGGACTTTTCTGTGGAGCTCTGACTGTTTGTAAGCTTCATTTGGGTAAGTAGCACAAAGCTCTAACTACAATGGTATGAATGGGACTTTATACCAGGGTGCCAAGTCTTATGGGACAGTCTTCCCTTCAATAGCTGCCATCCGCATCCATCCCCTTATCGTCTTCACCCATCCTCTCAAGGATAATGCCATAAAATTCTCCGGCCCTTGTTTATCCTCTAAGGTCCCATCCCCATTTTATCCCTCTATTCTTTTCCAATTTCCCCCAAAGATGAGAATCCCCCAATATTACTAGATCCATGATTGGTTTGTTTTGCCTCCAGTTGAAAATATTCCTAAGTAGTAAACTGGGAGAAAAATGTGCATCCAAGAGTTCTGATAAAGGCCTCATTTCCAAAATATATAGAGAATTGACTCAAATTTATAAGAATACAAGCCATTCTCCAATTGATAAATGGTCAAAGGATATGAACAAACAATTTTCAGATGAAGAAATTAAACCCATTTCTAGTCTTATGAAAAAAAGTTCTAAATCACTATTGATCAAAGAAATACAAATTAAGATAATTCTGAAGTAATACTATACACCTCTCAGATTGTCTATGATGACAAGTAAAGATAATGATGAATGTTGGAGGGGATGTGGGAAAACTGGGACACTAATATATTGATCGGGGAGTTGTGAACTGATCTGAACTGAATGTTCCGTTGTAAGGTGAACTGAACTGAACTGAACATTTTGGAGAGCAATATGGAACTGTGCCCAAAGGGATATCAAACTGTGCATACTCTTTGATCCAGTAGTGTCTCTATTGGGCTTATATCCCAAAGAGATCATAAAAAGGGAAAAGGACCCACATGTGCAAAAGTGTTTGTGGCAGCCTTCTTTGTAGTGGCAAGGAACTGGAAACTGAGTGGATGCCCATCAGCTGGAGAATGACTGAATAATATGAATGTTATAGAATATTATTGTTCTATAAGAAATGATCAGCAGGATGATTTCAGAAAGGCCTGGAGAGACTTATATGAACTGATGCTAAGTGAAATGAGGAGAACTAAGAGAACATGGTATACAACCACAACAAGATTATGCGATAACAAATTATGATACATCTGACTCTTTTCAGCAGTAAGGTGATTCAGACCAGTCTCCATCATCTTGTGACAGAGAAAGCCCCCATCTACACCCAGAGAGAGGACTATAGATCACAACATAATAGTTCACTTTTTTTTGTTGTTGTTATTTGCTTAGTTTTAGTTTTCTTTCTCATTTTCCCCCTTTGAATCTGATTTTTCTTGCACAGCATGATAATTGTGGAAATATAGAAGAATTGTACATGTTTAACATATATTAGATTATTTGTTGTCTAGAGGGAAAAGAGGGAGAAAAAAATTTGGAACACAAGGTTTTGCAAGGGTGAATGTTGAAAACTATCTGTGCATATGTTTTTCAAAATAAAAAGCTCTCAAAAGAAAAGAAAATATTCCCAGTTTTAGTTCTGTAGTGGGATCAGGCCCCACTATAACAGCGTGGAACTCTACCAGGATTCTCAAGACCTAGTGGATTGCTGAAGCATCCCTCTCATTTCCTTACCTGACTGCCTTCCCACGTGCAGAACAGACCTCTTCAGATTTATGGTTCTAGCTCTCATGCTGGGGGAAACCCAATCTTCGAAGCCTGCCCTGAGCATGTGGTCAGACTCCAGTTGCAAATATTGTATTGTTTATTGATAGATGGGCCCGTAATCTGGGCGCAGTAACATGCCAGACATCTGCACTTCCTGGCATTTAAAGGGAATTTGCTGTAATGTATTGTAAGGCATTAGCATAATAATTGCTAAGCATTCGCAGATGAATAGCTCACTGACTGATAGATTTTGTACAGAATCTGTGAAGGTTACATCGAGGGTGAAAACATTTCACTGTGTCAATGAACATACTTAATTTTTCTGGGAGTGCTATTTAAATTGTGACATTAGCATAACAAAGACATAATGCATTCGTTTATGCTCTAATAGGGAACACTGCCCATGGTACCTTAATCAGTGCATCCAGAAAGGAAAAAGGCCAGAAAGGTGCTGGGAGGGACACAGGCGGCTACCTTTTGGGTCCTGTGGCCCATGGCTCTGGCTAGGTAGCTATCCCTTTTAGAGTGCGCTCTAGAGAGCTCTGAGAGTGGCAGTGGACATTAACATTGCCTCAGTTGCAGAGAAAAAATGTCTTATAGCATAAGGAGGTAGAACCTCTAGGAAGTTTTGCCTAGTGGAAGGCAAGGGGACAAGGGGAAGGGTGAAAGAAGATGAAACCAGAGTAGGATTCAGGGACAGCCAGGGAAAGGACACAGCTGTGAAAGTTAGAAAGATGCCCACGTCCACTAAGTGAAGCCAGAGAGGAAGTTATAAAGACAATAGCAGACTCCAGGCAAAGGGACCTGGTTTTGAGTCCCAATGGATGCTTCTTAATTATGATTAGCAGGAAACTAGGGGAGGGGTTGTTGAAAAAAATCATCCTGGTGTTATGGGAAGAACCCCGAGATATGAAGTTAGATGACCTAGGATTGCCTCTCAAGTCTGGTATTACTTACTCCCTTTAATGACTTTAGTTAATTTATTTAACCACTGTTAAGTCTCAGTTTCTTAATTTATGTAATTAGGGAGTTAACTAGAATCAAGAGATTTTAACCTAGGGCTCATGAATTAGAAAAAAAAATGATGATCATTATATTTCAATATTAATTGGTTTATTTCATAATCTTATGAATACCATTCATATAGAATACCAAACGGGTCTATGGCACAAATAGGGGTTAAGAATCCCTGGATTCTGATCTCTTAGGTCTCTTCTGGTTTAAATCATGGCAACTAAGCCACCTTATCTCACCCTGCCTTAATTTACCTCATCTTTAAAAAGGGAATTATCAAAACCTCAGGAAGTTGTCACTAAGAAAGCAAGTTGTAATCCCTAAAGTGCTCTATAAATTGGAGTTATTATTTTTATTATTACCATTGGAGTGGGGCCAGATAGCTTAGTGAGCTGTGTTGGCTGCTGTGGCCCCATCAGGGCAATCTAAGGATGGAATTTGGGACTGTCACTCGCCAATTCTCTGCTCTGTAAATTTGTTTTATTTTGCCCTCTTTCCCTTAAGTACCTTTGGAAAAAACAAACATCTGTTTCAGATAAACTTTAGAGGAAGGAAGATGATATCCAGGCCAAGGCTGGGGAAATTTGGGAGAATTAGAGAGCCCTAGAGGCCAGGGAAGGGCTGGTAGAAGCAAGGGAAAGTGGGGGGGGTGCTGAGCTATGAGGATGTCAGAGCTCTCTGTCACAGGGTGACTAAGACAAAGAGGTCTTACCTGGGCCTTCAGGAGCAAGGCCCTTCCTGCCCAGGCTTTGCTGCCTTAAAGTAGCTCCTTTGTGGAATCTGGGCTTGGGCTGGACTGTGGATTCAAATCTAGTGTCTAAGTTTTCCTGATTTATATCTGGCCACTGGACTGGGAATTCTCTAGAGAAAGAGACAGGTGACCTTGCACAGTCCTCCCTCACTGAAATCCAATTCACTTGCATGTTATGGCATCACTTTTTAAGAACAAAAGACAAATAATAACATTTGTGAATAGTTGCAGGAGCTGCCCACTGGGGACCAAACTGGCTATTTGGGAAACACATCTCTCTTTCCATTCCTCCTTCCCTTCCCCCTTCCCTTCCCATAATCCTTTCCCCTTCTCTTCCTTCTTTTCCCTTTCCTTTCCCTTCCCCTACTCCTTCCCTTTTCCTTCTTCTTCCACTTCCCTGCCTTTACTTTCCCCCTTCCCTTCTCCCTTCCCTTCCCATAATCCTTTTCCCTTCTCTTCCTTCTTTTCCCTTTCCTTTCCCTTCCCCTACTCCTTCCCTTTTCCTTCTTCTTCCACTTCCCTTCCATTATTTCCCTTTCCCTTCCATTTCTTCCCCTTCCCTTCCCCTTCTTCCCCTTTCTCTTCACCTCCTTTCCCTTTCTCTTCATCTCCTTTCTCTTCCACTTCCCCTCTTTCCTCTTCCCTTTCCCTTTGTCCTTCCCCTTTCCTTTCCTCCTTTACTTAACTCCTATTCACTTGCATTTCATGGCATTAATTCTCTGTCATAGTCCTCTTGGAGAACAAAAACCAAACAACAACAACCACCTCTTACTGATGACCTGTGCTCCCTTGGACAATCACTTCACTGTATTCTTATCCATGAGGGAAAGA
This sequence comes from Sminthopsis crassicaudata, assembly GCF_048593235.1. Taxonomy (NCBI): domain Eukaryota; kingdom Metazoa; phylum Chordata; class Mammalia; order Dasyuromorphia; family Dasyuridae; genus Sminthopsis; species Sminthopsis crassicaudata. The sequence goes on along the minus strand of NC_133619.1, from coordinate 589,965,664 downwards.
TTGAATAAGGTAGTTTCTGAGATATCTTTCAGGCCTGAATCTATGATCTTCTGATTCGTGGTATTTTATGAGTGGGCTGGGGGACTTATAAAAATGAAGATGGACACATATCTGGCATAATTTGCAGACTCAGGTCCCCTGCTCCTCCCTCCAGGGCAAGCATCCACAGGATAGCTCTTTCTACCATCAAAACCACCCTTGTCCTTTATTATCATAGACTCTTGTTCTCAGAATGGTTTTCATTTCTAGGTCCTTGGACCTGGTATATCCTTGGGTATACATAGAATTTAACATGGGCATACTTCAGAGATAGAATAGAAAGCATTGAAGATGGCAGCCCTTAGGGTTATAGGGGTCTCCTTGTGAAATATCTCTCTTGCAAAGGATGGGCTCTATGTTCTGAGTATCATAATACAATTATCTTACTCAACTCCCTACCAAGTCAAGCCAGATCTCTGGTTGCATGTTAATCACTGAAGGGCTTAGTTGAGTGCTGACTTTTACCCAGGTTAAAGGATGTGTTGGTAAATGTTTAACAACCAGTTCTCCTAAAAGGCAGGATACACTTTAAGTTTAATCTGAATTCTTATTATTTTCCCCAAACACTTTCTTAAGTCTAAACAATTAACAAAACAACAAATCAAACCCTTATTTGAAATATTGTGGATTTCTGAGATGCAAATGCTCATATTGGAAATTTAACCACTGGCTCTCTCTGGAAAGAAGCATTTCAGTGCTGACCATTCTTGGGTGGAATGAGTGTCCCTTGTGCATGAGGATGGTGATATAGTTGGAGCAAATGAGTCCCTTGCCTTTTAGAAAACTGGGGAGAAAAGATTGTTCACATGATATGTTAAATGTCTCTCCCCTTTTATCCATCACCTACATAGCTATCAAAACCAAAATTGTCCTAACACTATAGATGTGACCAGTGGCTCTCTGCTGCTGCTAGGTTCAGCAACAAATGCTTCAAGTCATCACTTAAATAAAGGCGTTTGCAATCTGATTCTAGTCTATTTCTACAAGTTATTTTGTTATTACTCCCTTTACTGTAGCCAAACTGGTTTGTTTGTTGTTCCTTGTATCCAACATCTCTTCTCCCATATGTATGCTTTTGCAAAGCTGTATCTCATTCTTGGAATGCACTTGGTTTTCTGTTTCATCTCTTGAGAGTTCTTAGTTGCTTTCAAAGCTCAGTTTTTCTCTTACTTGAGAACTTTCCTTTTTGAGCTGCTTATGGGCAACTAGATAGATGGTGCAGTGAATAGAGTGCCAGACCTGGGGTCAGAATAGACGAGTTCAAATATGAGCTCAGACACTTATGACCCTAGGAAAGTCACTTTACTATGTTTGTCTCAATTTCTCATCTGTAAAATGAGTTGGAGAAGGACATAGTGAACCACTCTAGCATCTTTGCCAAAAAAAAAAAACCTAAGTGGGGTCACTAAAAAATGAACAAAGATGTCCCTTATAATTATTTTCTATGGATTTCATCTTTATTTGTCAGTATTTGGGTTGTTTCTCCCAATAAAATGTAAGCTACATAAGGCAGGGACTGCTTGGTTGTTTTCTTTGTATCACTAGAAGAATGTCCAAGCCAGAGTAAATACTTAATCAATGTTTTTAGGCAGAAATAACACCTTAGAGAGTGATATGGGGGTCACAGAATATGTCCATTCCCAACACAGCTTCATAAATCTGCTCTATGAGAGCCTGACCCGAAGGGAAGAATATGAATACAGGTGACTGAAAATAGGTAATTGGTGATTTCAGAGGGTTCACGTTCTGTGTTCCCAAAGAAGGGATACAGACAATGGTGTGCTTCAAACCGGGAGGACAGCACTGATCTGGGGAGACTTTTTGAGGGAGGAGGTATTTAAACTCTGCCGTGAAGGAAGGGCAGAATTTGATTACCAGGAATGAAGAGACAGGGGAGAGAAAATTGTCTGAGTGGGAATGAAACTGATGTTGGAGAAAATGGTGAAACAGCAGATGACAAAAATAAAATTGCATATAGGGGAGCAGCAGATCAGTTTGGGCTTTTTCTTTGAGGGCTTTGAATGCCAACCTCAGCAATCTAATCTTCATCCAATAGAAAATAGAGAGCCCTACTAGGGAATAACATGATGAGTATGGTGTTACATGTAGGTTAGTGAGCCATAGTGCTTCACAATGGAGCCAGAAGACAAGGCTCTGATGACCTTTGTGATTCTGGGAAAGCCTTTTCCTTTCCTTAAGCCTCAATTTCCTCTTATATCAAATGGGGAAGGTTAAGGGAGCAGGAGGGAACAAAGTACCTACTATGCTAAGCATTTTACAGACATGATCTCATTATGATATTTATCCCACTTCTCTCATAGAGAAATCTAGTGAAGGCAGCTCAAAGTGTTGGAAAGAGCCCTAGAACTGAAATCAGGGGAGCTAAGTTCAAATCCTGACTTTTGCTACTTCCTCCATTATAATTCTCCTAGTCTGTGATTCTTTGTGACTCTCTTTGGGTCCCAGTTTCCTCACATAAGATATCTAAGTTTCTTCTGGCTTGAAATCTTACAGTCTTTGTGAATTTGTAAAACATTCCAGAAATCTGAGCTGGGATTATTTTTATTTGTCTTTTCAAAGACACATGGAATGGAATAGGGGAAGGGGGAGGACTGGACCCTAAAGGTATCAGAAGAGATTTCATGGAGAGGGTGGAGCTTGAGCTAAGCCAGGAATGAAGCTAAAGCTCCTATGAGGTGGAGGCCAGAAGGAAGGGCCTTCTGGGCAGAGGGGACATCTGGACAAAGGTAAAGAGACAAGAGATGGAACATCTAACTCCTGTTCCTCTCAATTCTGTTCTCTCACCTTAATTGAAAGGGACTGGGCCAAAGATGTGAGCAAGTGACAGATGAGACCCATGGAATTAATTGGAAGGAGGAGCTGGCCCAGGGAGGGCTGGCCTGTCTTCCTGGAAAGATGTCATGTTTGTGAAGCAGAAGTTGAAAATGATAAGGGAATGTTCCAGCATTATAATTTGGGGAGACTAAAGGGTGTTATTTACAGCTATGTGGATGCTGCTGCCTCTAGGGGTGATGGAAGCCTCAGGAATATGGGTGGATGGATTTTTGCTTAATTAGTTTCCCTCCCCAGGTGGTGTTGATGGGGGAGCCTGGAGAGCCTTAGTCTAGACTCTGTGGCTGGCAGTGAGTCCCTCTGTTTGCTCAAATTGCTGATGGTCAGACAACAGGAAGGCTACAGTTATGAGCCAGGGCCCTTTGGCACGACCACCCCAAGTACATCTGTTCCCAAACCTCCCACTGCCGACCATGGCCAATAGACATAGGTGAAGGATGATTAGGAAGTCTCTGCTGTCTGAATCCTGGAATTGTCCAGGGGAGTTTGTTGGGGACAAGCTGAGGTATCAGAGAAAGGTGGGGGACCCTGCTCTTTTCCAAGCAAAGGGATTCTGGAGGACCTTCCATGCTTGTGGCCAGTGCTGGCTAACCTTAACTCCAGGTTCTTGGGGAATAAGGAGAACAACTCATGCTCCATAGCACTGTAGCTTTACAGAGTGTTTTCTTAGAGCCATAACTAGGAATTATTTTGCCTTGGACAAAAACAGTTAAACAAGTTGTAACAGAAAGTTATGTTGTGTGTATGACGCTGGGTAGTGATGGCACATCAATCCACTGCACATTCCTACGAATGGAGAGAAGGGACGGTTGTTCCTTAGCACAAATTACACTCCTGTTGGGAGGAGATAGTGTGTGGCAAGTGACTTATAGGAGTCTCCAAGGAGCATGGGATCCTATATGTAGAACCATAAGGGAATTCAGCAGTTCTTGTGCAGCTACTTCATTTTATAGATTAGGAAAATGAAGCCCAGGGAGGCTGAGTTACTTGATCAAAGTCATGTGAATGGTAATTAAGACATCTTTTTTCTACTGCAGTATATTGCCTTTCAAATGTGTGCTAATCCAGGACTCGGGGAACAAGTGGGGTAGCAAAATAGGGCACAAAAAATGATAGTTTCAGCTTGAAGGTCTTACTGTCATCACCTTGGTACAAAACTCCAATCACCCTGCGGTAGTTGTAACCCTGCATTTTCCTTACATCCTTTGAGGTGTGTGGCCCCCATTTTACAGAAAGTTCCTAGGAGTCTCTGGGACTTACTCAGAGTCATGTAAGACAAGAACCCAAGATTTCTGATTCCAGAGCAGGGGTTATGTTTACCAGGTGAGTGTTACCAAGGTGAACTTTAACTTAAAAAGTAGGAAGTACATAGTGTCATAATGACAGCATTGAAATGGGAGCTAAAAAATGCAGGTTGGCTCAGTTGCTTGCTACATGACCTTGAGTAATTTAGCTCAGATTCAATTTAATAAATTTTAATTAAGCACTTGTCAAATGTCAGGTGTTATGCCAAATGACAGGATCACATATGCAAAAAAGAAATAGTCCTTATCCTCAAGAAGCTTCTATTCTTCTTAGAAGAAACAACATGTTCACAAGTAGGTACAAAACGTATTAATAATAATGTTAAGAGTAGTAGAAAAGTAATAATTATTGGGAAGAAAAGGGAAGGAAAGACTTGATAGAGAAGCTGGCATCTGATTTGTACATTGAAGAAAGCTTGGTATTCCATGAAACAGAGGTACAGAAGGAGTACCCTCCAGAGAAAATAGACCATTTATGCACAGTGTAGCAAGTTTAAATAGATAATGTAACCCATGCTCCAGCATCCTAATCTTTGGGATTGAGTTCAGTCTTGGGGGCAAGATCAAAACTTCAAGTCATAACTTAATCTCCCTATGCATTATATTTTTCTGGAATACAGATCTCTCTTGGTATAAAAAAAAAGATTGTGCACAAATGTGCAAGTACTCAGGGTAACAATGCATACCAAGCACAGGACAACCATTTTAAAAACTCCACACCATAACAACAATAATGATAATTATATATATATATATATATATAAACATATATATATATATATATATATGTTTTTTATATACTTAATCCTATCTTCATTTAGGGGTCTATATAGTCTCATAATGTCAACTCTGCCTGTTGTAAGAAAGGAAATATAACTGGAGTTGCTGTAAGATATTATATGAGTGAATTGGGTCTGAAAAAAGGGGAATCTAAGGGGGAAAAAAATCTAAGGGGGAATTACTGATCAAGGAATCAGAGGAGACTTCTTGGAAGAGATGGTATTACAGTTGTTTTCCAAGTAATGTGCCACATTCTCAATCACATGTGACATATGTCAGAAAATAAAATTCTCTCTTGGCCTTGTGGGCCATATTTCCCTCCTAAAATCAAATATAATAAGGGCGGGAGCTGAAAAGTGCCACCTCAGCATATTGCATCCCTAGCTAATATAAGCAATATGCAGGCGCATCATTGGAAATACAGATTAATCATTTCCATCCTGAGTCACCATCCCTGGCCAGATTTATCGTAGTGGGAGCATTAGAGCCCCCAACTTTATGGTCCTGTAAATTACCCAGTGGCTTGTGCCAGAGTCAGGCAGGCCTCTAAATCACATGTAATTGCTTGTAAATTGGGAAACAAATACTATTTTTGCCTAAATTATCCGCTTTGCTGATTTCCTGCAGGAAATGTTATAGATGCTGCATTTGGGTGGTAAGGTCTATGGCTACCCAGGATCAGCCTCTTTCAGGCCCAGTTTTCTTTTGTGTCTCTGGGTATTTGAATCTTGAGCATCACCAAGTCGCTTACTTCATTGAAGAACAAGACTCAATAGACCTTGTCGGAATTTCTGGGCCATTATGGGCTGAGCAAGGAGGCGGCGTGGTGCAGTAGAAAGAATACAGGACATGGACATGGAGTTAGGAGACCTAAATTTGATTCCTGATTCTATCATTTAATAGCCGTTTGATCTTGGGAGAGGCTTTTCAACTCTCAATCTCAATTTTTTTTCATTTATAAAATGGCAATAATGGTACCTATACTACCTACCTTAAAGGGTGGGCAATGTGAGGAAAATGCTTTTAAAATATTAAATTACTATAGAAATGGGAGCTATTATCCTCTCTAAGGTCCTTTCCAATGTTTTTAGTTCTGTGGGATGATTATGGATTTAGCTATGGTAAAGTAGCTCCAAAGTTCTTACTATATCCTTTCCTCTAAGCAAACTATCTACACTTCTTTGAACTGATATATATATATCCTGATCCCCATTCTAATCACCCACTTCTAGAATAGCTATAGCTTTCCAGAGTTACTCCTCAGATGTAGAAATAAACCCATCTGCTCCCCTCTTCAATCAAAGGAAGAGTTTGTCAGAGATGCCTTGCATGAATTTGGGGATCTCTTTCTTTGTTACATGTCACAGCCTTGCAGACACAGCTACTATATCTTGCTCCTGGAAACACCCAAGGAATCCAAACACAGTTGGTATTTCATTTCTTCATCCATATTAGTGAAGGGAGAAAGTTTACACTGGGCAGGGAGTCTAGGACCAGAGTTCAAATCCCAATTCTGAAATTTATTAGCTCTGGGATCCCGGCAAAGCATTTTGAACTTATTTGCTCCTCTAAAATGGGAGTGAACATCTCTTCATCACTTACACAAGATCATGGTGAGAAAAAATCTTTGAACGCTAGAAAAAAACAAGTTGGTAGTAGTAGCATTTGTTTATTAACTATGCATTATGCATCAAGTCCTAGTTATTTACTGAGCACCTCCTCTAGGCTTTGGGTATAGCTGCAGAAGAAAAAGATGAAGAAAACATCCCCAGCTTGTTCTCTTCCCTCACCAATCACCTGTCCTGTACTCTGCAGGAGTAAGTGACATGAATCAGCTGCCCCTTCCTTTATGCAATTGATGCATTCCAGGAAAATTGATCACCCATCATCCTTTTATAAATCAAGTTCTGTTTTAAGGGCACCAAGAGAGCTCATTATCCAATGGTAAATCCTTTTGTGAATTGAGTTTTCTCTCCCAATGCCTGCTTTAAAGGCAGATGTTCCTATGTTAAGATTGTAGAAAGGAAGGGACACCCACATTTTTGAGGTAGTTCCTGGGCATGGGAGACCCTGTTGAACATGGACTATAAAGGTCCAGATCCCCATCTCTCAGGATTTTCCTTCTCTCTCCAAAGTTCTGAAATATAGTAGAACAAGCACAGGTCCTCAAGTTGTGGGATCTGGGTTCAAATTCTGATATAATGCTCATAATCATTGTAACTGTACAAATCTTCTTGGACCTCAGTTCCTCTCCTATAAAATGAGTAAGTTGGACTAGATGGCCAAGTTCTTAACAGCAACAACAACAAAAAACAATAACAGATCTAGGATTCTATTCTCCTATTTGTTAGCCTGAGAGTAACTTTTAATTCTTTTCCTTCACCAGTCAAGTCCTAATATATTTACCTTAACGAATCAGCAAGCATTTATTCAATATCTATTATGGCAGATAGGTGGTGCCATCGTGCTGGACCCAGAGTCAGGAAGATTCAATTTTCCCGAGTTCAAATCCAGCTTTAGACACTTATTGACTGTGATCCTGGGCAAGTCAACTTAACCCTGTTTGCCGCAGTTTCTCATATAAAATGAATTAGAGAAGGAAATGGCAAACCACTCCAGTATCTTTGTCAAGAAAGTCCCAAATGGGGTCACAGAGAGTCAGACATGATTGAAACAAATGAAAAATAATAACATTTGTCAAGCACTGTGTTGGGCCTAAGGATGTAAAAATATATCGAAATAGTCTCTGCCTTCAGAGAATTCAGAAGCTACCATTGGAACAACATGATCCATAGAAGTAGCTTCAAAATATCATAAGTATAGGATAAAGACAAAGTGATTTCACAGGAGCACAATGTCTGTCTCCTATCCATCTTGTCCACTTCCAAAGTCACCACACAAACTCATTTTCATCTTCCTGGACACTTATACCTTCCTAACAGATTTTCCTGATGTTATTCTTGCCTCTTTAATCTTTCACATTCCGCCAAAAGTGTCATTTCTTCCTGCTCAAAATCCTTCATTGCTTCCCAATCAAAAAGTAATCTCATTGGTCACCATTCAAGACTTTCCACATTAATAGGTTCATAGATTCAGAAACGGAAAGAACCTTTGGTCCAACTGCCTCATTTTACAGATGAAAAAACCGAGGCCTAAAGGGTGGAAAGGAGATGTTCAAGATTATATAGTAGTATATGGGAAAACACAATTTGAATCCCAGTACTTTGATTCCAAATTCAGCAATATTTTCAACTGTACTAAGCTGCCACCCTATTTTATGACTGTCTCATATGTATTCTATCCTTCAAACAGCTTGAATTACCTTATACCCCATGTCCATCTATATTCAACATTTTTATATCAACCCCCCCAACATAGATTATTCCCGATAGTTTGAATGCCCTCCCCGCTGCCTCCCTGCTCACATTTCCACCTTTAAGAATCTTGCCTGTTTTTTTAGGCTAAGTTAAATATCACCTCCTGTAAGAGCTTTCCCTAATAAGGAAAAGGCCCTACACTGGGGATTAATGCTTTCTAAAGAGTCCATAAGGAGAAAACCAGGTAGAAAGAAATAACAATTATAATTCACATTTATTTTTTAAATAATATTTTATTAACCTTTTTTTTTTTTTCTACACAGGACATTAGATGTCACACTAGATAGAGCCCCAGATCTGGAATCAGAAAGATTCATCTTCATGAGTTCAAATCTGGCCTCAGACACTTACTAGCTATATGACTGGACAAATCACTTAACCCTGTTTGTCTCAGTTCTTCATCAATAAAATGAGCTGGAGAACAAAATGGTGGACCATTCCCATATCTTTGCCAAGAAAACCCCAAATGTGCGGGACGGGGGGTTAGACACATGAAATCAGCTACAATTGAACAACTCAAAACAAACAACATTTTTACATTGCCTTTGTTTCTGAATATGTCCCTCCTTCCCCCATGAAATATCCTTTATAACAAAGATTTAACAAGAAAGTTAGAGAGCAGTTGAGCAAAGTTAGAGAAAGCATCCCAAATATTCACTGGGACTACTTGTGTCCGACCTGCAGCAGAATATTCTGAATTCATATTGGTCTGCTCGGCCACAATTGGACACACTGTAACTTGGCTCTAAAGTAGTGGTGCCATATTGGTCCTCTGCCAGAATGAAGGACAACAACCAAACTGGATTCTTTGACTTGGGTCTACTGGTCCTTTCACATCAGGCAGATCAAGGTTCTTCTGGCAGGAACTCAGCTTGTGGGCTCAGTTGGTTCTATCACTGGAATTAATGGAATAGTCAACCTAGTCGACATAAAGCAAATCAAGGCTCATAAAACTTTTAAGTCTGGAATGATCTTCAGATACTAACCAGTCCAACTCCCCCATTCTATAAATGAAACAATGAAAGACCTGAGAGAAGAGATACATTCATTCAAGGTCCACCATTCACCAAGAGAGGGAGGATTGGTAAGAGCCCCCAGGTCTCTTAGCTTCCCTGCCTCCCTAGGATTTAATCTTGTTAAATGTGCTGATCTGTTATACTTTAATTGGATTTGGCAATGCTTTAAATACAATAGAGAGAATTTGAAAAATCCTCCCTTGGGTGTCTAAGTGGGGATGGGTAGGTAATGTTAGTGCTAGAGAAAAAACATTGAGCAGTAGCCTGAACAGATTGCTAAATTCAGAGCCCAATGAATTGAGTTGAGATCCTGGCCATGCTACCTAATTAGGGTTATCTGGGGACAATCATAGATCTCAGACTCCAAATAATGAGGACTTTGACTAGGTGAGCTCTAAAAAGATAGGACATTTTTGTTGATTAAAAAATCTAAATTGAAATAAAATGATGGGATAGTAATTTTAGAGTTAGAAGAGATTTCAGAAGCTCTCTAATCCCCAACTTCCCAAATTGTGAGTGACCCTATATGAAATCTCATAATTAAATGTGGGGATTGAGAAATGATTTATTACCAATAAATGTTTGACTTTAAAACCTGTTTTATATACTTATATACTTAAGGGGAAAGCGGATGCCAGGGGAAAAAATTTAAGAAGTGTGGGGTCTGATCCAATTTCAGATGCTTCAGTTTAAAAAGAAATCGAGGTCCGTAAATAATTTAACAGAGTTTATAACCTAGGTTCTCTGATGATAGGTGTAGTGCCCTTTCCACTGTACCATATGTAAAAGTCCTTCTCCAGTTCTAACTGCTATGATTCCATGATTTTATTTAGAGAAATTATTCTTCCTTATTTCTTCACCAAACCAACTCCCAGACTTCTTCAGTAAACAGTGAAGCACAATCCAGGAGTCCCCATGGTCATCCCCTCATTAACTGCCATTGTCCACTTTTTTGTTTCTTACTTAGAGCCAAAGCCCAGACTTCTGACTTGGAATGAGTCCTCCAACCTGTCCTGTAGTCTGCTGTCTTCCCCCAGTCTCTGTCTAGTGCAGTGGTCCTCAAACTTTTTAAACAGGGGGCCAGTTCACTGTCCCTCAGACTGTGGGAGGGCGGGACTATAGCAAAAACAAAAACTCACCCTCTGTTTCTGCCCTTCAGCCCATTTGCCATAACACAGCGGGCCACATAAATGTCCTCCGCGGGCCTCATGTGGCCCGCAGGCCGTAGTTTGAGAACCCCTGATCTAGTGAATCTTTGCTCACCTAGAAGGGGTGATGGGGGGGGTCCAATACTGGAAATGTTCTTTGAGTAGATGGTCAGGCTGTTGTGTGAGGACCATCAGAGCAAAGTCCAGGCAAGAGCTAGGGCCATGAAGGGCAAAGAACACAGATGGAGTTGAGAGAGACCAGCAGTTGCTGGGAATGCTCTTGATATAGTCAGCTTTTTATATATATATAAAAAAAAGTGCTTACTATATGCTAAAGACAAAAAAAGAGCCAAAAGCATGGTTCCTGCCCTCAGAGAGCTCTCTAGTGTGAGGAAATCTCCCTGGAAAAGAACAGACATTCAGTGTAAGTGAAGGCTTCTTTTTTCTAAGGTTCCCTTAGCAAGACTCCTCCCTTAGAATGTCCTTAAAAAGTCTGCTGCTTTGCTATCCCTCCCCTCCTCAATGATCTCCTTACTATTTCTCCTGGTTATAAGGCCCATTTCCCTCATCTGTGAGCCTTTCTATTCACCCTTTCACAGCTACCAGAACATACAAACACATGCATAGGAGACCTAGTCTATCTCCACTAAGGTGAATGGTTTGTTAACCCTTGTGACCCATACAAGACAAAGGCCTTTCCTGGTTAAAATGACAACTCCCTGGCTAAGTCAGACTTGATAAGGCAGGATCCTCTGAGTGAGTTTTCTGTCTTTGCAGGTATTCCAGCAGGATCTGAACGATCTGTTGACAGAATTGTTCCTGGAAGAATTAGGAAATGAAACTCTCTTCAATTCAACTAAGATCTGTTAAGCACCTGT